>NC_064630.1:496334669-496636607 GCF_023864275.1 Schistocerca cancellata | reverse complement strand
TAATGAGCAGAAAATAGGAACGTGGAGAAGCTACTATGAACAGCATAGTGGGCGCATTATTGTAGCCAAGATAGACACGAAGCCCACACCCACCTCAGATGTACAGGTTTATATGCCAACTAGCTCCGCAGATGAGGAGTAGATCGAGGAAATGTGTGATGAGATAAAATAAATTATTTAGATAGTCAAGGGAGCCGAAAATTTAATAGTCAAGAGGGAATGGAATTCGACATTAGGGAAAGGAAGAGAAGGAAAAGCAGTAGGTGAATATGGACTTGGGGAGAGGAATGAAAGAGGAAACCATCTGTTTGCATAGAGCATAATTTAATCATAGCTAAAACGTGGTTTAAGAATCATGAGCGAAGATTGTATAAATGGCACAGACCTGGAGGCAATGGACGGATTCAGATCGACTATAAAATAGTAACACAGAGATTTCGGAACCAGGTTTTAAACTGTAAGACGTTTCCTGGGGAAGATGTATACTCTGACCATAATTTATTGGTTATGAACTGCAGATTGAAACTGAAGAAATTGCAAAAACACAGGAATTTAAGTAGATGGGACGTGGATAAACTGAAAGAACCAAAGGTACTAGCGAGTTTCAGAGGGAGCATTAGGGAACGACTGACAATAACAAAGGAGAGGAATACAATAGAACAAGAATGGGCAGCTTTGAGAGATGAAATAGTGAAGACAGCAGAGGATCAAGTAGATAAAAAATGGAGGCTAGTACAAATCCTTGGGTAACACAAGAGATATTGAATTCAATCGACAAAAGGAGACAATAAAAAAAACATAATAAATGAAGCGGACGAAAGTGAATACAAACGTCTCAAAAATGAGATCGACAGGCACTGCAAAATGGATAAGCAGGGATGGCTAGAGGACAAATGTAAGGATGAAGAGGCTTATCTCACTAGGGGTGAGATAGATACTGCCTACAGTACAGTTAAAGAGACCTTTGGAGAAAAGAGAAGGACCTGTATGAATATCAAGAGCTCAGATGGAAATCCAATCCTAAGCAAAGAAGGAAAAGCAGAAAGGTAGAAGGAACATACAGAGAGTCTACACAACAGAGATGCACTTGAAGGCAGTATTATGGAAACGGAAGCGGACACAGAGAAAGATGAGAAGGGAGATACGATACTGTATAAAGAATTTGACAAAGCACTGGAAGACGTAAGTCGGAACGTGGCCGCGGATGTGGACGACATTTCCTTAGAGCTACTGGTAGCTAAGGGAGAGCCAGCCATGACAAAACTTTTCCACCTGGTGAGCAAGAAATACCCTCAGACTCCAAAAATAATAGAACGAACCTAATTCCAAAAGAAGCAGGAGCTGACATGTTTGAAAATTACCAAACTACCATTTTAATAAGTTACGGCTGAAACATTCAAACATGAATCCTTTATAGAGGAATGGAAAAACTGGCAGATGCCGAGCTTAGACAACATCAGTTTGGATTCCGGGGAAACGTAAGAACATACGAGGCAATACTGACTCTACGACTTCTCATTGAAGACAGGTTGCTACGTTTATAGCATTTGTAGACTTAGAGAAAGCTTTTGACAATGTTGACTGGAATACTCTCTTTCAAACGGTAAAGGTGGCAGGGCTAAAATGTCGCGAGCGAAAAGCTGTTTGCAATTTGTTCAGAAATTACAAGACAGTAATAAGAACCGAGGGGCACGAAAGACTAGCAGTGGTTGAGAAGGGAACTAGACATAATTGTAGCCTATCCCCTATGTTATTCACTTTTTATATTGAGCAAGCAATAAATGAAACAAAAGAAAAATTTGGAGTAGGAATTAAAGTCCATAGAGAACAAATAAAAACTTCGAAGTTTACCGTTGACATTGCAATTTTGTCAGAGATGGCTAAGGACGTGGAAGAGCAGTTGGACGAAATGGACAGTATTTTGAATTGAGGATATAAGATGAACATCAACAAAAGCAAAACGAGGATAATGGAATGTAGTCGAATTAAATCAGTTGATACCGAGGAAATTAGATTAAGAAACGAGACACTTGACGTAGTAGATGAGTTCTGCTATGTGGGAAGCAAAACAACTGTTGATGGTCGAAGTAGGGAAGATATAAAACGTAAACTGGCAATGGCAAGAGAGTGTTCCTGAAGAACAAAAATTTATTTACGTCGAATATAGATTTAAGTGTCAGGAACTCCTTTCTCTACGTAATTGTATGGAGTAGAGCCACGTATGGGAGTGAAACATGGACGAACACCGATTTAGACAAGAAGAGAATAGAAAATTTTGAAATGTGGGGCTACGGAAGAATACTTAAGATTAGATGAGTAAATCACGTAACTAATGAGGAGGTACTGAATAGAATTTGTGAGAAGAGAAATTTGTGTACAACCCGACCAAAAGAAGGGATCGGTCGGTAGGCCATATTCTGAGGCATCAAAGGTTGACAGATTTTGTACTAGAAGGATGCGTGTGGAGCAATAAACGTACACGAAGTCCAAGAGATGAATAAAACAAGCAGATTCAGGGGTGTGTAGGTTGCACTGATATAATTTGCGTTGGTTCAGTGTACAGTATGTAACATCACCATTTTTGTAAATTGGCTATAGATACTACAATGTTATGCTGTTTACTGTACGGTACAATAAATTACCTGTTTTCTGCATCCAGGGGCATGAAGATGGTCTATTGTAACACCTACACCGGTTCCATATGAATTAAACGACTAAATGCAAGTGTAAGTGTTAGAGTTTCTACTTATAAGATCGGCCATTGTAGTGGTCAAACATGACCGATCGGATTTTTGACCACGTGCATACCTGCCCTCAATCCAACATCGGGCCACTGTCACCTTTGATTTCCACACAAATCTGCATATGGCACTATTCGGTCAACCACTCAAATGGAGACTCAGAACGACGTTCCTTTTAAACATTGCAGGGGCTGATAACGCTATCTCACACGGTTATCTCCGTGATGTTCGCAGTGATCATTCAACCTGTGACGCTACTTACTCTCCTTAGATACCCTTATCATGGCTCGTAAAACCTAAAATATTGATAAGACATCTTACCATGCATTGCGTTGAGTAGCCACGTAGATATGAACTGTAACTGCTGTATTGTATTTATGCATGTATGTGTGTATGTGTGTGTGTGTGTGTGTGTGTGTGTGTGTGTGTGTGCCGGCCTGGGTGGCCGAGTGGTTCTAGGCGCTACAGTCTGGAACAGCGCGACCGCTACGGTCGCAGGTTCGAATCCTGCCTCGGGCATGGATGTGTGTGATGTCCTTAGGTTAGTTAGGTTATGAATGACGTGTAACTGTGCTAATACGAATGCGTGAGTGAATGAGTCCTGTTTCATGAACAAAGTGACTTCAGTGATAGGATATAATATGTTCGAAATGAAACACCTTTAGATGTAATAAAACGAACATTTAAATTACTTCTTACCTTCCAAGTTTCAATATTTAGTTTTATGCTATTATTGCCTAAACTATACCCTATATATTTAGAGCTCTGACTGAAAATTGATTTTCTTTATTTCTTCATCAAATAGCGTCAACTCGCTGACGGGATGTTCGATCTCAATCCTCTACCCTCCTTTACTGTGTCCTCTTCTCGGTTTCCACGGGCAGAAAGGCTATATGCTATCACTGTTGCTACATCACTTCCTTTTAGAACCTGTTATTCTACTTCAGTAAATATTGTAATGTAGATATTGTATTTCTTTGGTTCTCTTAAGTTCTGTGTTCTGATTTTAACTGTGATACAGCGAGGCAACGATATTTTTCGTAGTTGTCACTGTTTTAGATATCTCTGAACAAGCAGAAAGTATCGTCATACCTCTTTGAGATGACGTTGGGACTCTTTCCACATAACTGAATAACTGAGAAGAGGCCTAGGAAATCATCAACAAAAGCCAAAAAGAAACTGGAAATTCATTATCAGAAATCATTATTGCCTCCATTAATGGTGTATCAAGAATAATTTATTGTTGAGTAAATGAGTAGTTCCCAAGTACAGCGTTCGCTTTTAAGTTTGTCAGAATTTCATGACGTAGCTTTGACGTCTACATAAAGTAAAGGCAGGTTACTACGTATTCTACTTGTGACAATCCTGTGTGGAGTCCCACCAAGTAGATTCCCTTTTATTTAAAATGTTTATGAATGACAATAGAGAAAAAGGTTTCAATGAAAGCCCCATAACTATTATAACTATATTAATAAGCAATCATTAGCTGCGACAGCAAACAAGGCAGTAACACTCCAAAACAGCTAAATACCGTATCAACAGAAACTAGTGTACTCACATTAGCTAGTTAGGCCCTGAGGGCCGCCCTACCGAAGTTCAAAGAGTAATTGGCATGCTGGACTCTCTGAGAGCGTACGCTTCCGCTCAAAGAAAGTCATCGAAAGGGGGAATCGAAAGAATGTTTTCAGATCACAGACCGTAAGAATTTAAGCATGGGCATACAACCTGCAAGCTACAAACTTCAAAAGCTAAAGTCTTACTTCAATCTCACAACGTTTATTGAATAAAAAAGGCAAATAAACTCGCCATGCATATGGGCCAAAGAAAACTCTGGGGATAGCTAGCATTTTACACGAAATATTTTAGCGTTTGTGTCTGTGGTAAAGTACGCACTTGAAGCGAAGTAATGTTCCATGTGCGCCCTGCAAGTCTTGCTTACGAAACTTTCTGAGATTCTTAATGGATTGTTCAAGCGAACGACTTAGTATTCTTTGATCACTTCGCCAACCTGCTCTTTTAGCAGTGGACGTCCAGAGCCTAGTCTAGTAATATACACGTTCCAGTGGTATTAATGTGACCACCTGTCAAAAGCCTTAAAAACCAACTTTTACAGCATGAAGCACTGCAGTCGTGCAGGAGGAGAGGCAGTGAGGTTCTGGAACGTACCGACAGGGACGTAGAGCTGCACCAGCTCCAGTACCATGGGCAGCTGCGCTGGGTTTATCTTTGAGGATCCATGGCGCAAACAGCCCTACCAATGTAGTCCCACAACATCTAGACTGGGTCTGAATCTCAGGAGACTGATGGCCAGGGAGTATGGTAAACTCATTACCGTGCTCTCTGAAATAGGCAACAGACGCTTCCACTGCGAGGTGTGTGACATGTTTATTTTTCCGCTGATAGATTTCACCATGTTGAGAAGAGACAAACTCCATGAAGGGGTGGACACTACTACGAGAACAATGTTTATTCTACACCACCTCCAATTCAAGATGGTCCCTGTGTGGTTTCCCCCCCCCCCCCCCCCCCAATCATCTCCTTTGGGTGGGGGGCCGGAGGTGGCCATAGTAATTGTTGACATCAACGCCATACTTCCCAACACTCCCCCCTTTCCCCATCCCCTCCCCTCCCCCACTTCGGAACTAGTGGGATCAACACTTAACCTGCGCTGAGCTCTGGAGAGGAAGGACATAAGGTACTGTCTCTATTTACGTGCTTCTTTTATTTTTGAGGGTATTATCCTGGTGGAGGAATTTCCTAAATTTCGGCAGGGAGCCAATCTGCCCGTTACCCTACAGCGTTGTTGATTGAAATCCAAATAAACAGAACAGCTTAATATTGTTGGGATACTAGAAAAACTCTCTCATGAAAAAACAGATGTCATTACACAAAATGGGTGGCGAACTGGGGCAATATGTTGCTTATTTCTTTAAAAGTTTATTAAATTAATTTCACTGCAGGGAAATGTATTTAACTGGCGAGATATTGGTGTGGAACAGAAAGTCGTTTAATATATGTATTACCCATAAACATATGGCTGAGGACTTCATTCATAGCCTCCTACACGAGGAATGGAACGAGGTGATAGTGGACGATCATAGGAGGAATACTTCTCAATAAATAATGTTGATGCAGCTAGATGGACTGTGCATATGTTTCGCAACTCATAGAATTTACTGTCAGTGCTAGAACTGTTCATGTTCTATTAAAATGATCAGTTAATCCACAGTGAAGGAGACAATTTCGTCCTATTCCAATGTCCCACACTGTATGAACCAGAGAACTCTTGGAATGGTTTCGTTCCCCTTTCCGATCGCGTGAATGTATATACGTTTACTTTTCTGTATGCCCTAGTCCACAACACTACCATAAATTGGCGAGGAACTGTCTTGTAGCCACTGCCAGATTAATTGTCTCTACCAATCTACAAGTGCATAGCTGCTTGGGGAACGTGTACACAGATAAAAGCTAAGAAGGGATGGAACAGCAAACTATCACTGAAGTGTAAGAAGGATAGCCTCCTACCAGTCCATAAGTGAAATATCTGCTGAAGAACTTGTGCACATACGTACATACGTGGGAAAAAGGGAAAGGGCAGCAAACTAGCACTGAAGTGTACGACGACCAATAAACATTATCATAAAAGAAGGAAGATGCGTCACTGTTCTAATAACACATTGAAATTGTCATTAAAAACTGTCACTGGTAAACAATGTATCATAATGTAACACTCACACTGAGAATTGACAAAAGCCATTGTAAAAATACGACTATCACAATAAACGACCCCAAAAATCTTGCTAGGAGAATACGGTGACAGCTGCACGTGTGTTCACCTCGATATATGGAAACAGATTAAACAGCTAAGAACCAGTCTTATCACCTCCCCTGTTTCCCTTCGTCTCCTCCTCGCCACCCTTGTAGGTAGAGACACGAGATCCATCTGCTGGCAGTGGTACACTGCTTGTAGTCTGCGGAAGTCAGACACAGATGGACAAAAGACGCAAGAACAGGACACTTTCTACGAGCTGTTAAAAATATTTTTAACCAACAGTGGCTCATCCTGGAACTATAGACCACACATGAAGAACTGAAGGGTCAACTGAGGTGTGCTTTCAAATATTCCGAATGTGCTAACACTTTCTGAAAGTGGTCCTCGGCTAAGTAAAATCAGCCCCATGTAGGAAAAATATTGACATAATATGTCCCACGTAAATGAGATGCACATGGATATTCATACTAGTTCGTCTCACAGTGCGCTGATCTGCCTGCTTTGCCGACAGAAGATGGAAGGCAGTGCGCGCACAGGTAAACTATCTGAAAGCCGTTTGGTACAGGTTTTAGATGCTCAGCTGCACCGATTTACTGCTTTATGCGTGTGTGTGTGTGTGTGTGTGTGTGTGTGTGTGTGTGTGTGTGTGTGTGTGTGTGTTTTCTTATCTACTGTGGAAGATGAGACTCCAGCTGTAGAGACGGCGGAGGAATAGACGATGCAGGAAGTTTACACAGTCACCTGCTCCTCGTGGAGTAACAAAATGCATGACTGCCTAAGTATTGCTATTCTTAGCAGTTCAGTTGCTGTGATGTCAGCAGACTTATTTAAAAATTTGACAGAATAAACATGAAAATTCATTTGTTTCAGGAAGTACCACCATTGTGTATTCTCAAGATGTGATGCTTGAACATGCTGTGAATACTGTGCCTGCACCGACAGACCTCACCTCATCTGATGTAAAGAGTGTAGTCTTACACTTTTTAAAACAATTACTGTGACAGTGCAAATAGTTGATGTAGCACTGAAGTCACTGAAATCTCAGCGAAATAAATGAAAGCTCAGTCTCCAGGTGCGATTGTTATTCTTGCTACAACGAATATTCTACCGACAGACCACAACTCCCATCATGTAAAGAATGTAGTATTACGCTTTTAAAACGAAGACTCAGGGGCAGTAGTGCAAATAGTGGCTATAGTACTAAAATCAATTAAATCGGCAGCTAAATGAGCGAAAACTCACTCTCATGGTATGAACGTATGCTTGCAATAATGATTATTGTACCGAAGAACTGTTAATGTAGCATTGAATACGCTGTCCTTAAACATACATTGAGCTAGCAAGTACCGTGCACTATGACGACTAAAAAACATCACAATTAACACAAACCTGATAGGATCAAAAAGCAACACGATTACCAACATTTAGCGAACATTCTAGGTTGGACAGACGTGATTTTGTTGTGAACCGAGTAAGACTACGAACTCGATTTTCAATAACGTTGTCGATGATGGACAAGAAAATTGTCGAGGTCGGAGCTCTATAGCAATCATTTTTGTTGCAGTTTACTCAGTTTCCGGTTTTTCCATCAGTTTTTGATATTTTGTCCGATTTTCCGTTATTTCAACGCATTTTACCAATTATTCATGTTTCAGACCACTGTTTTCACAGACAAAATGTTTCATTGCGTCGAATTTGCAATGCTATTAGCTAATGACATTGCAGCGTGGTTCTCATTTCCTGTATCACTACTAGAAACTACCTCCACTACTTTGCGAGTAGTATACATATGTGAAAACATCGTGAACTCCGTTACATGCCCTCTATCAAATGGCACGATTACTGCTTCACATGGGGGAAAAAGGCTGCAGCAGAGTGTGGATACAAAGCTACGTTCCTTAGCCGAAACGCTTTATAAAGTCGGTACGGTTTATTACCAATGGTGATCTCTCCCTAAGTGGTTGGCAGTTACAATGTATTCTTGCTTTCGTAGGCTGAAGTCAGAGATTGAAATGTCTCACCAGCACATTTGATGATTATCATCCCAACAAACTATCATATCCGTAGCACCACACTCCCCTCTATTTCGAAACAAGATACCCCTTGGCTGATCCTATTGGTTAAGGATCCTGATCAAAACTGTAGATTGTCTCCCTATGCATTTTGTAAATGTTCCTCTGTCTTCAATCAACACTCCTTGCAACATTGTCTCCAAATCAATTTGGAACTAACCAGAAATAGGAGGTCACTATACTCATTATATTCGACGTCACATGAAGGTGTAGAGATAGCTGAGTTCAACATAATCAATTCACTTCCACAGTCTGCTTTCAGATAATAGATAACACATGTTGCAAGCTTGCACAACCGACCGACAGTAGCGGTACAGTCCAGTAATCTCATTCGAATACCATAATTACTATTCTGCGAAACTGTTCTGCACCACACACAACAACTGTCAACCAGATATATACACAGGGATAGACCGGTTCACGTGGGCGGTCACCAAAAGTAGAGTAATATGTAATATTATGATATATGTTGAATCACAAGCTCAGGCTTGATCCAAAATTTATCAGCTGCCACCTTATAAATTTTATGAAGTGTTTGGACGTGTGACCACGATAAACTTTACGTTCTCCTTAGCTATTCTGCACTGTAGTACAAGCTTTGGACTGCAATGTACGACTACAGAATGCATTTCATGTTTGAGTCTGTGCAAGACTGTTTAAATGGTTAAACTAGAAAAAACAGTATTTACGGTGTACTTCTCTGTATTCTGTGAGGTGTCAGTTAACAAAAACCTAAAAGAACATTTGCTGCATGGTTTTTAACAAAATTCTGCGCCATGTCTACTGAGATAGTACGAACACACGCCAGGTGACCGCTGCCTTGGATGCTTTACTAGAAAAGAAACCATCTACCTCTAAATTTATCTGCGTTAGTAAGAAGTAGATGGAGTAATCGGTTGAGAGGGCTTGTAATGAGGTAGACTGATGATGCATTCTAGAGAGATGGAGATGTTATGGCAGGTCGTTTATCGCCCATTTAATAGTTTCTTCCGTTGTTCTCTCGAACTGTAGCATCTGTTGGTATAACTGGCGTTTGACCCATATACAGTTGCGTGTCCTGCGTGTCACATTGAGCGCTATCCATCTGCAATCGTTAACTGCGAACATCCCATACCACAGCCGGCAGAGGTCTTCCAGCGCATGTGCGATGAGTCATGTCCACCAAACCGATGGAAAACCTATTTCGCCACCTTCTTCTAGAAGGATGAAGATGCATTCGAAAACATCGCTCTGAGCACTATGGGACTTAACTTCTGAGGTCATCAGCTCCCTAGAACTTAGAACTAGTTAAACCTAACTAACCTAAGGACACCACACACATCCATGACCGAGGCAGTACTCGAACCTGCGACCGTAGAGGTCGCGCGGTTTCAGACTGCAGCGCCTAGAACCGCTCGGCCACTCCGGCCGGCCAGATGCATTCGAAATACTCTATTTTCCTGCCATACTTTCCACGTAAAGCGAGACTATTAAGTCAATGAGATGGGTTTGTGGGGTACTGCAATTCTTGTGTATACACTTGCTTGGTAGAGGCTGTATTTTTTGTGGGGAAAGTAAAGCATGACGAGTAATTTCACATTTAAAACAACGCTACTGTGCAGTTGTCTAGCTCCTCATAAGAAGCAATTGTTTCACGATTGCTTTGTTACTGACGATTATCTTATAGGACTGATGTGAGCTCAGCATAATTTCTGAACCGTAACTGTATGTGAATAGCGGGCGCTTTACAGCTCAGGAAATCTACAAAGGGTGATTTTTCCACTGTGTATAAACTCTAGGCATTGATCTATGAGTGGATATTGAACGAAAAAAGGCTAATGAAAATATGTCTGGAAATGCGTGGTTTCCATGCTAGAGACCATTTCCTCAGTCATACTTCGTTACAGAGACTGCGGTCTAACACATGCTGTATCATGCTACGACCGTTATAATTTGCATGGTTTCCTCCTAGAGGGTAGTGTTGTTCCTCTTACATCATGACCTAGCGCCATCTCCTGACATAATAAATGGTAATTTTCCGCCTGATTCACTTCTCTTGCTGACTCTCCTTGTAGTGGATGTGATACAGCTTGTACACTTTGGTTCCGTATTTGAAGTGAGAGTTTTTTGACATGGTGTTTACTCACAGAAAGGCAGGAGACTTATCCCCGCTGACAACAACCGCAGCTTTCAATGTTTGCAACAGTGTTCTGCTGTTTGTCTGCAACAGGGTCTTTTGAGGAAGCAAAAAAATGTTCGCACACCGGACTTGGAGTCGAATGGGATTAACACTGTGGAAGGGATCTGCTGTGTCAGTACAAGCAGTTGGTTGGCCAGTACAGGGTAAGTAAGACGACCGTGGGGAACACTCTCCATGACAATTGTTACTACCCATATCACTTTCAGCGTGTGCAGAGTTTTCTAGGGACAGGCTTTCCACAGTGAGAGCAGATTTGTCACTGGTTTCTTCACCAGGTAACCACGACTCTGGAATATGTGCTATCCATCCTATTCACAGATGAGGTCATCTTCATGATAATAACAGTAAAATGGGGGATAGTATGCAGAACCCTCATGGTATGGCGACAGCGAATCATCAACATTGGTGCAGCCAGAATGTGTGGGCCGGGACAGTAGGCGACCATATTTTGGGAGCAGTCTTCCTTCAACGTCGCCTAACGGGCCGGAGCTATCGGTGTTTCTATCACCTGCTGGAAGAAATACCATTGATGATTCGAAGGGCTTTGTTTCTGCTACACGATGGTTCTCCACCCCACTTCACCGTTAACGCGCTGATGCATCTCAATCGTGTCTTCCCAGGTAACTGGACTAGGTGTTCCCACTGCAAGGCCTGCTAGTTCACTTGATCAGGTTATGGGGCCATCTCAAAAGTAATGTGTAGGGAGAGCTGATTCCAGATGTGGAGACACTGAGGCAGCGTATTAATGCTACCTTTAACACTGTTAGGATGTACCCTGGCTTACGTGAACATCTGAGATAGAACATGCTGTGAAACGTAAATACACGCACTGAGGCCAATGGAAACAACTTTCAGACACACTGTAATTATTGCTGCTTGGTAGAACGTGTATTAGACCGCTGTCTCTATACAACATATGATTGAATGCATCGTCTCTAGCACGGAAACCTTGTGATCTGTTCTGTTCCTCATCCTCTCATCAGTCAGTCTCTAAGGTTTGTACACAGTGGAAAAAAAATCACCCTATATAGTGCATATATGAAAAGAATCTATGTTCCTTTTCTTTGGTATAGAAGGTAGTAGTTCTATCATCTTAAAGCTTGTCACCATAGAGAGTGGGATAGAAAACTTGCAGATTGAATGTATATCAGGTTTTCGAAATATATACTCTACAATGGTGCATTAACAGCGTTGCTTTCCACACCTCGTCTGTTATATCACAAGATCTCTTTCAGATGTATCAGGCTCGAATCTTCTATACACCAATAAGGAGTACTAAGCTCTAAGCTCCTCAGCATGGGTGCATCTAGAGAGATCGTGTATACATGAACTGGTGACGTGAGCAAGATTGGTACAGAACAGGCTTCACAGAATGACAGTTATGGTATAGAATGAAAATACTAGTCAGTATCACTAGCGTATTTCAGTTGCGCAAGTTTGGAACATGTGTTATGCTTTTTCTGAAAGCAAACTGTTGAAGTGTGTTGACTATATCGAATGCACCTAGCCTATTCCTTCACGAATGTAGTGAGTATAGCGCCCTCCTACTTCTGGTTAGTTCCAAACTGATTTGGAGGCCATGTTGCTGGGAGTGTTGGTTGAAGACATAGGAACATTTATAAGATGCACAGAGAGACCATCTACAGTTTTGCTCAAGATCCTTAGCAAATAGGTTCAGCCAAGGAGTAGCTTGTTACGAAATAGAGGGCAGAAAGCTGCTACGGATATGATAGTTTGCTGGGATGATAATCATCAAAGGTGCTGGTGAGACATTTCAATCTCTGACTTTATCCTACGAATGCAAGAATACTTCGTGTCTACCATCCACTTAGGGAGAGATCATTATTGGCAATAAAACAGTAGCGACTTTATAAACTGTTTTGTCTAGGGAACGTAGTTTTGTATCTCCTCTCTGTTGCAGACTGTTTCCCACAATATGAAGCAGTATCCGTGTCATGTAACGTAGTTCACGATATGTCCGCATATGCACAGTTCCCGCAAAGTAATGGGGTGTGGGGGTGTTTTTAGCAGCGATACAGAAATTGAAAACGATGCTATAATGTCATTGCTTAATAGCATTTCAAAATCGAGGCAACGAGACATTTTGTTGATGTGACTAATCTTTGAGATCAGTATTTTGAAACACGAGTAATTGGGTAAAATGTGTTGAAATTAAGGTAAAACTGATAAAGTTACAAAAGCTGATGAAAAATACGTAAAACTGAGAAAATGCGATGAAAATGATCGTTACTGAGAACCGACCTCAGCAGTTTGCTTACGCATCATCGGCAAGAGTATTGCATACTGTGTTCGTAGTTTTACTCAGTTGGATGTTACGCAATGACGAGGGTGGAGGGGATGCTAATTATAGCTTTCAGTTGGCTGTAAAAATGACTGTGTCTTCTTTTTCCCGACACGTCAATACATAGCATGAAAGCCGCTGTTCTGTATTGACATTTGTGCATTCGGTATGTATGTAATACCCCCATGCATAACAATTCATTTACAACGATTTTGAGTGCTCGAAGGCTAGGAGAGGGCACTAGTATGGGAGACTGCAGGGGTGGTCGGTGAATGTGCATTGAATAGCGACCGCTTGCAGGTCATGGCGTACGCTAACTGGCGAGCGCAGATTCTAGAGCTGCCACTTCATATCGTGAGACGCACCCAAGGGCCGCAGAATTCTGTTGGCCGTTCTTCTCCCGAAGAGATATCTTTGTCCCATCTTTGATGAATAGTCAAATATTTCACTATTGTGACAGGAGTTGGTATTTCCTAGATATAGATTTGATTTGTGCACACCTGAACCAAGGTATCACTGTCAGCCAAACACTGACCAAAACAAGCATCACCAGCAGATGGATCAGAACCAAAGCTAGGATGAGCTTGTAGTGTCGTTGCTGTTGGTTTTTTTTTGTTTATTTGAGGGTAATGTAAGGAGGATACATCTCTCACCTCATGAGACACACTGATACTATCAACAAGAAAAGCTCGTCTATTAATCCCGGAATGTTTGCTCAATTTTTGTTATCATGTTATTGTTTGGGCCACCTACCATTATATTACTGGTGAACCATAGCGTAGGTGCATTTGAAACCTCTACCGAATAACCTTCGGGTAGTGTACCTGAAGAAGTGAAATCAGTGCAAGAAATGACTAGTTGTTCAACATAGCGTATGGAATTTGCTAGTTGAATGTATGTTTAAGGACACTGGGATGGTATTAAGTGCTTATTTTGTAGTATATGCAACGCAGGATTCAATATACTCGGTACAGTAATCATTGTTGTAAGCATAAGTTCATACCGTGAGAGTGAATTTACACTTATTTAGCTGTAGATTTCATTGCTATTGGAATAAACTATTTACTATATACACGGTATTAGTTTTTAAAAGCGTAGTACTACACCCTTTACACAATGTGAAGTCTGTCTGTATAATATTCATTGTAGCAAGCACAAGCATCAAACCTGGAGAATACATATGGTGATACTTCATGCAGCATATGAGTGTTCTAGTTTATTCAGGTACTTTTTTTAAATATATCAGCTGACACTACGGCAGTTGAGTTTCTAAAAACGGTAACACTTTATTCAGACATGAAGTGTGCTGCTCCATGAGCAAGCAATATCTGTAGAATTCCTGCACCACCTATTCCTTTACCGTCTGTACAACAAGAATCTCCCCTGTCCGCCGCTCGTGGTCTCGCGGTAGCGTTCTCGCTTCCCGAGCACGGGGTCCCGGGTTCGATTCCCGGCGGGGTCAGGGATTTTCACCTGCCTCGAGATGACTGGGTGTTTGTGTTGTCCTCATCATTTCATCATCATCCAGGAAAAAGGCGAAATTGGACTGAGCAAAGATTGGGTAATTGTACGGGCGCTGATAACCACGCAGTTGAGCGCCCCACAAACCAAACATCCTCATCCTCATCCAACAAGAATCTCCTCCTTTCACGGTGCACACACACACACGAACACAAACACACACACACACACATGCACACAGACACACATACACACACACACACACACACAAAGCGGTTATTTGGTACGGTGCACCATCTGAAACCTCTACCAGACAACCTTGGGATAGTGTACCCGAAGACGTGAAATCTGTTCAAGCAATGACAAGTTACAACCACATACAGCGGCGGAGACTAGTGAACACGGGCACTGTCCACATCTTTGGGCAGAGCAGGCAGTTACGCGCTCAGTGAGACAACTAGTATAACCATCTGTGTGTATCTCATTTACACGAGACATATTATTTCAATGTTTTTCTTACCTGAGTCCGAATTTACTTAGCTGAGGACCCCCTTTCAGACAGTGCCGCCACTTTCAGGATGTTTGACTATTCAGTTCTTCCTCCGTGACGAACAGTGAGGTGCTGACCTATTGTTCCAGGGGGAGCCAGTGTTGCTGAGTAGCACAGTTAACAGCTTGGAGAAAGTGTCCTGTTCTTGAGTCTTTTGTCCATCTGTGACTGATTTCTGCAGACCAGAAACAGTACATCACTGTCAGTGACAGGTATCTTTTGTAAAATCAGTGGCATGTTATAACAGAACTCGAAAACTGGTGTCCTGAACTCGGGGAGAGGAAATGGAGGGAAGAGGGGGGGTAGGTGTGGATGTAAGACTGGCTCTAAGCCGCTTCGTTTTCATCCACACATTGAGATGAACACAATCCAGCTGCCACCACTCTCTCCTGGTGTGATCTTTTGAGGTCGGTTTGTATGAATGTTGTGTTATTACAATGATTTTTGCCAATGTCCTTTGCGTGTGTTGCATTATGATCCATTGTTTATGAGTGGTGTTTCGTTTATTACGATTTTAATGAGTAATTTGAGCTGCGCGCATTTTCCATCAGTTGTAGTAGTGGGTATCACCCTTCGTACATTTCAGTGAGAGTTATCTGCCCTATCACTTCTTACCACGTATGTATGTTTCTGCATATATTCATCGTGAGTTATACATTTACAAATCGGTAGGAAGTAACTCAGCTTGAGCTTCAGTGATAGTTTTCTGTCCTGTTCCTTCTTACCACCTATATGTGTACAAGTGCCTCAGCAGGAATGTATTTGAGGATCGGTAGGAAACATTTCTTCCAGTGGTGGCTGTAGGACAGTTCCCTGCCAATGTCAGGTAGTATAATAGGTTAGGGCACAGGGCAAGGTGAACGTATACACACACGCTATCGTAAAGCGTCCTCAGCTGCGAACTATACACCAAGGAGAGCACCTACGGTTCATTTAGTCCGGGGTAGCGGAATAGGATGAAGTTGTCTCCTGCACTGTGGATTGATTGAATGTACAAAAAACTTCAACAGTTCCAGGACAGACATACTGTCTACGAATTGCGAAACGCATCCACAATCCATCCTGCAGCATCAACATTATTACCTGAAAAGTACTGCTGCTGCACTCATCCGTTATCATCTCTTTCCACTACTCATGTTGGAGGCTATGAAGGCAATCCTCATCTGTAATCCTACGAGTTATACACTTATTAAGTTCCTCTCTGTCCAACATCAACACCTCATCAGTTGAACACATTTTCCAGCAATTTAAATAATTTAATGAATGGTTAAATAAATAAACAAAATATTGCTCGAAATAACCACCCTTTTTGTGTCGTGAGGTGCGTTTTTCTTTCATGGCATCATTTTTCAACACTCAAGCCCATAAATTAAGGATAATTGCAGATTGTGGTGCCACACAACGTGGCACTACACACAACTGGCGTTAATAGCATAGGCATATAGGGAACACACACGACCCAGATCTGTAAGTCCACGGCATTGGTGATAAGTTGAGAAAACCGTCCCGAAACACATGTGCTACAAAACGCCACTGTTTCCTGCGCATGTACCCCGACATCAGTATGGGATATGATCACCATGCACACGTACACAGGTCGCACAATGCGTTGGCATACTCTGGATCAGGTGGTCGAGCAGCTGCTGTGGTATTACCTCTCATTCTTGTACCAGTGCCTGTTGGGTCTTCTGTAGTATCGTAGGGTTTTGAAGACGTGCAACGATGTCGACCGAGATCATCCCAGACGTGCTCGTTGAGTTTTAGGTCTTGAGAACAGGCAGGCCACTCCATTCGCCTGATATATTCTGTTTCAAGGTTCTCCTCCACGATGGAAGCTCGGTAGGGCCATGCGTTATCATCCATCAGGAGGAAGGTGGGACCCACTGCACCCCAGAAAAGGCGGACATGCTGGTGCACAATGACGTCCCGATACACTTGACCTGTTACAGTTCCTCTGTCACAGACACGCAGTGGTGTACGTGCACCAATCATAATCTCACCCTACACCATCAAACCACGACCTCCATACAGGTCCCTTTCAAGGACATTAAGGGGTTGTTATCTGGTTCCTGGTTCACGCCAGATGAAAACCCGGCGAGAATCACTGTTCAGACCATACCTGGACTCGTCCGTGAACATAATCTGGGACACTGTTCCAATGACCATTTACTATATTCTTGACGCCAGGCTTTACGTGCTCTCCTGTGACCAGGGGTCAGTGGAATGCACCTTGCAGGTCTCTGGGCAAATAAACCATATCTGTTCAGTCGTCTGTAGACTGTGTGTCTGGAGACAACTGTTCCAGTGGCTGCGGTAATGTCCCGAGCAAGGCTACCTGCAGTACTCCGTGGCCGTCTGCGGGCACTGATGATGAGATATCGGTCTTCTTGTGGTGTTTCACACTGTGGAGGTCCAGTACTGTAGCGCTTGGACACGTTTCCTGTCTGCTGGAATCGTTGCCATAATGTGGAGATCACACTTCGTGGCACACGGAGGGCCCGTGCTACGACCTGCTGTGTTTGACAAGCCTCCAGTCGCCCTAGTATTCTACCCCTCATAACATCAATATGTGTTGTTTGAGCCATTTTCAACGCACAGTCACCATTAGCACGTCTGCACACTTACTCGCAGCACCGTACTCTGACATGCACCAAAACACCTCTGCGTATGTGGACTGCTGCCAGCGCCACCGTGCGACGACCGCAGGTCAAATGCACCGCATAGTCATATCCGGAGGTGATTTAAACCTGCAAATCGTCCACCAGAGCGTTGTTTCACCATGTATCAGCATTATCTCTAATTTATGAGCATGAGTGTATTATCCTGTCAATTTTAAGCAGATGTGTTTGTTTGAATTTAAGGCAGCACAGCTTATGGTAATTGTCAGTTCGGTTTTCCTGCCAAAATTTAGGAAATTCTTCTAATAGAATAACTCTCTCAAAAATAAATAAATAATGACATTGTCTTACGTTCTTCCTCCCCAGCAGCTCAGTACAGACTAAGCGTTTATCTTGCCAATTCCCAAGTGGTGGAGGAGTGGAGCAGGGGAGACGAAGTGGGACACGGTGGAGGATTGGGGGTGGTGATACTAACAATGTGATATTCCTACACTTACCGTCACCCCCACAGACAGGAGGTGGGCGAGTGGGGGAGCACCCAAAGAGAGCCGTGATCTTAAAAAATGAAAAGTGGCTTAGAAAGACCATTGTTACCCTGCTGACATGGCCCCAATTACAGATTCATACTTTTGTCGAGCAATTGTGCCTCCAGATAACGAGTCCACCCAGAGAATGCTTCAGCCCTCAACCCTTCCGACGATTGTTGCACGATGTTTTTCAGACATTTCACGCCGTGCACGCCACTAGTCATCTTCTCACTAGAGCGTTTAATGTGATTCATCTTAAAAGACTTCCTGTCGCCACCCAGTGCAGTTCGGGTTGTGGTAGTTGCGTGCGAATCCCAGCCTACCTCGCCGATTAACGACAGTCAGCATCACTGCATGAACCAGGCGCTTACTGCGGGGCACATACACAATAATGTTCCTGAACGGCCTATGAAAAGACAATGTTGGTAGCCCCGTGGCTCACATGGGGAGTCGGTTTGCCCTACAGTTGCTCGTTTGTTCGCTCGTATACATTTCAGTAGCCGTCGAGCTCCGCTATCAACCCTGGTGCGACACAGGTGCCACCGCGACGTTTTTCGATAGCGCCACCTTGCTATACACAGTCCATTCTAAACACGGCTGCTAGCAGACACTTTAGAAATGTTGCCGTTTCCAAATGCTTCCGCTCCTGCCCCAAATGCCTATAATCATGCCATTTCGGACGTGAAATAAATCATTCCGTTTCCGCAATACAACAACGACTGTAGTCTTTTCCACGTCGCCCCGACATGCTTTATATATCCCACTGCCAGTGGTGCCACCTGCCGTCACTGTTATTGCACGCTGACGTCGAAAATAGGCGGTGGTGACAAGATGTCAGGGTCGTGTTTTCCATCTACTGTGAAAACTTAGTATCAATGTCCTTTTTGAAAGTGGCACTGCTTGCTGAATGAATACTAGACTATTAGTAACTTTTTTGTTGTGGTCTTCAGTCCAGAGGTGATCTGATGCAGCTCCTCATGATTCTTTATCCTGTGCAAGCTTCTTCATCTTCCAATACCTATTGCAAACTACATCCTTCTAAATATCTTTAGTGTATTCATCTCTAGGTCTCCCTCTACGATTTTAAGTCTCTACGCTGCCCTTCAATACCAAATTGGTGATCCCTTGATGCCTCAGAATATGTCCTACCAACCGATCCCTTCTTCTAGTCAAGCTGTGCTACAAATTTCTCTTCTCTCCAATTCTATTCAATACCTCCTCATTAGTTATGTGATCTACCCATCTAATCTTCAGCAACGTATAACTGACTCTTTTTATTTACGTATAATAAACCACGGTAGGTGGCTACAGTTTTACTGTGTACAGCTCCTTCTAGTACCAGGGAACTTATCCCATGAAGTGTTAACAGATGTCCTCTAATCCTAACCCTTATTCTTGGGCCGTCCGAAGTGGCCTTGGGTTCTAGGCGCTGCAGTCTGGAACCGCGAGACCGCTACGGTCGCAGGCTCGAATCCTGCCTCGGGCAAGGATGTGTGTGATGTCCTTAGGTTGGTTAGGTTTAAGTAATTCTAAGTTCTAGGGGACTAATGACCTCAGAAGTTGAGTCCCTTAGTGCTCAGAGCTATTTGAACCATTTGAACCTTATTCTTGGCACTGTTTGCCGTATGTTCCGTTCTTCACCGATTATGCGGAGAAGAACTTCCTCATTCCATATCATGTCAGCCCACCTAGTTTTCAACATTCTTCTGTAGCACAACATGTTAGGGTCACGAAATGTTTATGATACAAGCACATAGCTAAAAATAAAATGAAAAAGTAAAAATATTTCCATCTATATAACCTCCTCTGGCTTTGATAACAGCCTCATTTCCATGAAGAAGGGCGTCCACAAGTTACATGAAGTGCGCTACAACTAGCTGCGACGGCATAGCGAAGGTAGATACCGTAAAGCTACCAAATTTCGGCGATATTAATCGCTGTGTTCCTCCCACCATTCAGATCATCCTAGATAAGGCGCCTGAATGTTCGTCAAACGTATACCTTCAGTCCTATGAATATTGCTGTTGCTATCCTGAAGACGTGAATCTCCGCATCATACTCAGCATAAAGATGTCGAAGAAAGTGCATCGCTATGTCACCGAAATAGTAAAACTGTACATTCAAGTTCAGTTCCATGGTTATTTTCTGTGTGTGGGTCTAATTCATTCTACACAAAAAAAGCCGCAACTCGTAACAGAACCACCTGGACCTGAACTGCATCCATCACGAGCTGCAGCCTATTCGTCACACTGTGCCGGCAGGGCGACGTCACTCATCACTTGGAAAGAGGAAAATAATGAGGTTCGACAGACAACACTCCACGTCTCCAGGAAGATATGGCACAGTTTCTGTATTGTTTTCCCCACTGAAAACACTCAACTATACTGGGCTCGGACAAAAATATCGGAACACCGCCATAAAAGCTTTCTTGAACATAAGTGCAGTTGCTAGCTACGTCTGTGGGTTGTGCTCTACTGTTTGACCACCAGCGACGTCTGTGCAAATGCTTTCAATACCTTGCTTCTGTTATTCGTAGCCAGAACAATGTTCTGTGTAGTTCTGAGTGCATTATGTCGCAGCTAAGAGAATTCGAACGTAACCGAATTGTTGGTGTTGCTATGGTTGGTGCTTCCGTAACGAAGGTACCAGCAGTTTTCGCTGTTTCAAGAGGCGCCGTATCGAAGATTTGCACCGCATACAGGGAAAGTAGGAAAACAGCAACCGCTACGCCACAATACGAACGAAAATGTTCGGTGTGAGATCATCACAGTCGACCATTAAAGAGAACTGTGACGAAAAATAAGAGGATGAGAGCTGCGAACGTCACTGCAGAACTTAAGGTCGCACTCGTGAACCCTGTCAGCAGCAAAACAACACGAAAGGAGCTCCATAAGTTGGGAATTGCAACCTGCCCCAGAATTCCATAGCCACTCATCAGTTATGCAAATGTCTGTAACAGGAAAACGTGGTGCCGAAGCCTAAAAACGTATGCTATGGAGATATAGAATACGGATTTGCTCTGATGAGTCTTCTTTCACACTGTTTCCAACTTTTGATCGGTTTCCGTGCATAGTGAAACATGGCTAGCGTTCGATGATGATTTGGGAATATCTGATATTCTGTGGACACAACGATTACTCTGCAAGGTCCCATTACTGCGATGGATTATGAGACCGCTTTGGCTGATCAGCTCCATTGCGTGGTACAATGTTTACTCCCAGTGATGGTGCTGTGACAGGGCCACTCTTCACAAAGTTCGTTTCGTACAGGAAAGGATTTGTGAGCAGATGGATGAATTGTTTGCACCTCCATTGGCTACCACAATCATCACATCTCAATACTATTGAGCCTTTCTAATCTGGAGAGAAGGGTGCGCGATCACGATCCACCTCCTAGATCGGTACCTGAACTGGACAGTAGTTTCCAGAGAGGATGATAAAAGATTCCTTTTAAAACCACACGGGACCTGCAGTGTTCATTTGCACTAGTCCTAGTAGCTGCTACGGAGTCGAAATATAACGAAAGTTAATTGACTGCGAGTAATAGTAACAGGTTATATTGCCGGATGCCATTGGTACACATTGTTTCGACTGCTGAACGACCGTCATTCATTGTGGAAAGTCACTTGGGTGGGAAAATGTTACATTTCATCATCGATTTTGCCGTCGCAGAAGTAACCGAGCAACGTGATAGATCATGTTGTCTTTCCCGTTATAGAAATAAGCAGAAAACTGGCTGAGAAGCTTTACTTTGATTGTATGTTTTTAATTTCAAAAAAAGAAAAATGGCTCTAAGCACTATGGGACTTACATCTGAGGTCATCAGTCGCCTAGACTTAGAACTACTTAAACCTAACTAACGTAAGGACATCACACACGTCCATGCCCGAGGCAGGATTCGAACCTGCGACCGTAGCAGCAGCGCGATTCCGGACTGAAGGGCCTAGAACCGCTCGGCCACAGCAACCGGCTTTTTAATTTCCTTAGTTCTCTGTGCCATATGTTTCTTTTATTGTGACCCATACTTTTTTGTGAATAATTGTTTTTCTAAAACATATTGTGTAGGATAATCCTTGGAATCACAGTTTTACTACTCACCTGTCTCTCGCGTCGGTGATCAATTTAAAAAATATCGTATTTCTAGACTATGAGATACTTCTTACCTTTGCACACTACAGCGAAACACATATGATATTTTCTGAAACATAAAAACTATCACGCGTGGGAGACAAGTTCCCGGAACGAGTAGTGTAAGCTTCAATACGAAGACGCATTTGGCTATGGTACAGGCAGCTTATGTAGGAAGAGGAGACAGAATATTTGATTCACAATATCACCAGACAATAAAATAAAGTCATTAAGACACTTTGCCTGCATTGCGCATGAGAGATTCTCCTGTTTCCTTACAACCAACGAAATTTTTAATCCATGATGAACGTATATCACATTTAGAATACTGAGAGAGTTCACTTGAATAGATAACGCCTTACTTCCTTCGCCAGTCCTGTGACCGCGACATCGACAAAACACGCCCTGTCAGCTATCCATTTCGTGATTCTTACTGTCGAACATAGGCGGGCTATACCCACCGGTGATCACTAGTCTCGTGCTAATCTTGTACACGTTGTCATGTAACTAATTAGTACACAAACATGTGACATCAAGAAATTACCAATCTGACACTGTTTGAACTGAAATTCTAGTTCAGGACTAGCCACCAACCGCCTACTTCAACTATAATAATAGGCAAAACTTTTTTTTCGTTCCCTTTAGCTATGAAGATTTTCAACGGTACAACACCTTTTACAAAATATTGCCTGTTCTTAGGAAGATTGCCTGTTTCTTCGTTATTTTGAGAGTCAATATTTTCTAATACTGCTTCGCAATGATTATCCACCTACTCCATTGCCAAGCGGAGTCAGTAATTACTTATACTGTTCGTCAAAGGTTCTCACTTTAACTGATTAAACCGTGCAAGTGCAATATATGTAGGCAATGATAACATTACCTGTCTTCCCCAATACAGTTTTCTCAAAATCCATATTAAACGTCAATAAACATATACTAACAAGTATGTATCTAAATAACATTAATCACCATCTGTCTTCGGCTATGTCTGATATGTGTGGAATTTTTATGTCTTTTAATTCAATAATTTAAGTCGAAAACCGTAACCACAGCTTTTAAAACCTTTTCCTACATTTCCTTATAGTGCCCCTACGAATCCTTTTTGAAAATCTTGCGACTTCAGAATGTGATAAGACGGTACTGATCTCCCGTCCATTCTAAATTAAGCTTTGTGTATTCTTTCGCACATGTCGCCATAAATTAATGTCAGGAATGCATTGAGGGGTCATTAATTATCCTTACCTGTGTTACCTTCTTAAGCAACATTATATTCTCATCCACTTGTAATCCCAGTAATGAAGAAGAAAGCAGAATGGTGTAAGAATTACGTCGTGGTGTGAAAAGAAGAGCAACTGCCACGTTTTGCACTGTAGTGCTGAAAATAAGAAACTGAGTTCAATATGGAGTCAAGTATTTAGTGTTCTAATGATTCAACTTTTCTCTCTTATAAGTTCTGAAGTTATGGAAACACAAAAAGCTGCTTGAAATATTCCGTCAACTGTAAATTTTTAAACCAAACCTTTTTCATGGTAAAAAACTGTACTGTCACTTAGTGTGAAATAACAACAGCCCTACAGCTAATCAAAAGATGGTTCAAATGACTCTGAGCACTATAGGACTTAACTTCTGACGTCATCAGTCCCCTAGAACTTAGAACTACTTAAACCTAACTAACCTAAGGACACCACACACACCCATGCCCGAGGCAGGATTCGATCCTGCGACCGTAGCGGTCACGCGGTTCCAGACTGTAGCGCCTAGAACCGCTCGACCACACAGGCCGGCACAGCTAATCACTCATGTATCACCCCTACTACATGAGCGGCCGAAACTCGCTCAAGCAGCAAAGATACCACGCTTTCACGACAGCTGTTTACCCAGTAGGACGCAGGGAAATGAGAAAACTTCCGAAAGGTACTCTTTCCGCTACGAGTGTTCGTTGTCAAGTTATTCCTTGAGAACGAGAAAAGTTACACGAAACAATTTGGAACGTTATTCGCTACGCAAAGTTTATATGAGTTTCCCACGACGAGTAGCTGAAATCACGCTACATACTACGATTCAGTGCACCCTTACCGCTTTTGCTTCAGTCTGTATACGACGGAATACGTGAGCTGTACTTCAGTTTACGTGACGTTACTGCATGTGTCACCTGAGCGTCTGATAGTAGGCCTATCACATTAATCCCACAGTAATTACTCGGTCACGGCTGGTGTCTTTCTATTATAGAGCTTTTGCTTTCCTATTGAAATAATTATGAACTATTGATATTAAATATAAATTATCGATATAATCAAAGAATTTCATTTCCTCTTCGCGAATAAAATATCGAGAAGTGTAATAACTACACGTAAAGATACGAAAATTCACACGTACTTTCTTCAACCATCCATACACTACTACAAACCAACTCGTCATCTCTAAGCCTTCAGGCAACTTTGCATCGTCTACGAGACTGAAAAACTTGTTTCCGTAACAGGTCTTATCGAGGAAAAATACACGAATAATATTTGGTGTATTACCATCTGAATAATTCCAGTACAGTAAATAACTCTGAGTGACATATTCGTGTCTTGTGCTTAATTTTTAGCAGCAGCCTTCACGTTTTATCTATATCAATGGGCAAGAGTATGAAAGAGCGATATTTTTGACACAAATGCGTTGAGAATGTACTAGCCTAGAAATGTTTATTTACTTGCAGAATTTATTTATGTTTGTTTGTAACACTTGATTTCGGTGTGCAAGAGCTTATCACTCGATTTATTAATTAAACAGCATCATCTTTTTTCACTGCTATATCCATAAAAAGATATTTCGCGCAAATACCTTCTTCAGTTTGAACAATGAGACATGGTCCGCTGGTCGCTGCTTCTACAGCTTATGTTCTGTTTGACCCCTGTGTGTACCCCTGAGTGCTCTTAATATTACTGAGCTGACTATCAGACTTCTAGGGAATCAACGTATTTCTGTCTCACAGATGGAACTGTGTGTTTGAAACATAATTTATCTCTACGTAATTAATTAAAATCTCTTTTCCCTATTTACGATCGTGTCCTGTTTTTTGTTAAGAAAAGTGGATTCCTACTAGTCTTCTTCTTGTTAATCTCTGTTAATCCGACCACCAAACTGTAAGGTCATGTATCTGATACGTTCTGTAATCTTTCTAGAATGTAAGTTTGACTATGTTCCCATTCTTTAGACAAGAACTTGATAGTTTTGAGTAAAATTGTACAAATTTTGTAGTAACATTTCAGCCTGTCAACTTCGTTGGATGTGTGTGGTTCTCTGACGCAACGAACCTTTCTACAAGTCGGGCCTGCAGTCCTAATGTCCTTTATTAGGATGAATTATCACTGTTATTATTACGCACATCACTTTGCTGCGTTGAAACTAAACATTAATACAATGTGGTGTCCTTAAACCTATACCCTCCCCAACAAGGATTTCTCAGTCTAGTCGGTCAATTCAATGAAGATGCAGGGATTTAATCCTTTAAATATATTCGATGACGCAGGGGATAGTGATTAATGCTAAAACTCAGCTTTACGTGACTACGGTGTTCTCTTGCTGTCGTCAATGCGATTCGGTCCTGTTTTTCAAGCGTTTCACTTCCCGTTTATAAAATTCACACAGTTAACGTAAACTGCAAATCACAAACGATAGTACGCTGATGACGCGCAATTGTTACGTCACCAAACCGCCCACTTTCAACGAATCTCACAGACTGAAATATTAATACACGTTTCACACAATCCTATTATAGCTGTAATTTGGGCTTTTAAGAAATTAAAAAAGTCAAGGTCTTCTATAATTATCAGGCATTAAGGATTATTATTTTATGCAAATTATTCGATGCAAGCATGTAGCATTGGTCACTGTTTTCAAAAAAGTACATTCGAAAATCATACACATTCCAAGAAAATAAAATTTAATGGTACACACTCTATCACGTCTACCACAAAGTTTACATGAGTGCACATAATTTTTGGGACAAACTAATGATTATTGCGTTTTGTTAATGAAATGCAGTTATTACAGGCAATGTTACTTAGATACATGCAAAAATATGGCTGATTTATAAAGTTCTGACCAGAACTGGTGTAATGTTAAAATATCACCCTCACAAAATTCTACTGAGCAGTTTAAAAAACCTTACAAATTATATAATGAGGTTCCATTCCTACACGTGATGTACAATGTAACACATGGTATGTTTGCATTCCACTCACATAAGAGGACACCATAATTTGGTACATGGTACGCACAAGAGGGCATTAGGCACAACTAAATAAGCAAACAAAATTAATTTGTATTGCTATTTCCCCAGCATAAGAAGCCGAATACAATAGCTGCTTAAGATATATCAAAGAAAATCTAAGAACGAAAGTTGTCATAGGGAGTTACCTCCTATCACACCAACATAACTGCTACAAATCATTTCATTTGGCACTGCCGGACCTTTGCCTTTCACGAGAGTTGGTATTAAATATGTAGAAGCTCTTTACAATACTTTAACACGGGTATTAAATTATATCCTATGAAGTCTGCTGCTGCAGGACGTATCATTACAAGGACTGTAATTGATTACATGCCGTGCTGTCAGACAATGTTTCAAACTTCACCTGTCAATCATTTATACATGAACAACAGATTAAAAATTCTAATATCACGTTTTCACACAGAAGGAAACCCACTGCGAGAATTTCTTAAAATTTAATTGCTTTCTAGGACTTATTCACACAGTCCACAGTCACGTTGAATAGAACACCTAGAATTATTCGAATGGATAGTAAACAGTTTGCCACTCTACGCAACACAGTTCACTCAAGCTGAACTATACGTAAGACAAAAGGGAAGAATGAATGGATAGATCCACTAGGATGTTTTCGTGGAGAAGACGGTTCTTGGGGAGAAAAGGTAAGACATATCTCAGTCACACTCACTCAACAATCACACTTCAGGAAAACCTACTACGACAAGGAACTATGACAGGTGCAAAGTGTGGAATTGTAAGTGGCAGCTACAACACGTGGGTCTTTATACAACAGTTCAAATTGCACGTGAAAGAAGCTACTTGGTAGCTTATCCTAAAATCAACAAAATCAAGGGATTGTATGCCCACCAGGATCTTAAGATATATGTACATGAATTCCTGGTCATATTTGTGTATTAAATTCGGCGCATAAATGAACTAAGGAACATTACTAGCAACTCAATTAATAAGTGATGTTTGTATAAGCTTTAGAGCATACGCAGGCATAGGATCCATATGGGTTTGAACTGAATTACGTGAGTGATGTCATAGGTACTTCAGCTTTTGTTGTAGGGGGATATGTATGACTAGTGCAATGTAAATCACCAAGCTCTGCTACTTTAGTAGCGTATGTCACATGAAATAAGTCCTACACTTCCTGTGTTAATCAACCACTACTTGAAATTTATATGTAAATAATAGTTATTAGAAATGCAAAATCAAAAGACATTTAGTGTTAATATGTATACTGTATTGACAGTATATTATGATACAAAGAGGTAGGTTACTCATTCTGCTACTGTTCTACTTGAGTTGATTCTGTAAAGAAATGTCAAACTGATGTATGATGTTGTTGGAAATATGAAGTATTTGGTGAAAATAATACTTCTTTGTGTAATTTTAACAGTACTCACGTTACAAATGACATGCAAATTTAGCGCTACAGTGGCATACCATCACTACCAATTATTTGTAGATGCAAGGCAGCTCTTGTTGCTGCATGATAAGGAATCCAGGTTGATTCAGTATTAGTAGTATTCAAAGCCATGTCAACAGTAATATTAGCTATGTAAGCAGGATTTCAATTATTATATTTGTCCTGGCATCTTGCTAGTTCTGAGCTCAGTTATGAGCGTGTCTTTCGTTCTTTCTCTAAGTTTTGCGACTTCTGCGTTTGGTTTTGACTTGGTCTATAATCATACCAAAGGCCAGTTTGGTCATATGTGCAGATAATGTTGTGATTATCCACAGGGTTGAGAGTGGCTATGATATGGATTCTGAGTGGGGCACATTCAAATAGGGGATGTCCCAGGGATCAGTGCTGGACCCACTCCTGTTCCTTATGTATATAAATGATATGTCCTCTAGTATAAAAGGTGATTCTAAAATATTTCTGTTTGCTGATGACACTAGCGTGGTAGTAAAGTATGTTGTGTGCAGCGTTGGCACTGTTTCAAATACTGTAGTTCAAGACATAAGTTCATGGGTTGTAGAAAATAAACTAATGCTAAATCGCAGTAAGACACAGGTTTTACAGTTTGTAACACACAGTTCAACAAAACCCAATGTTTTAATTTCGCAGAATGGGTGTATGATTAGTGAATTATATTTTGGGCAACTCTTCCTGTTCTCAAAGGATGGTTTTGGCTCAGAAACACGCATTTCAGACAATACGTGGTGCAAGTCTGTGAACCTCTTGTCGACCCCTGTTCATTCATTTGGTTTTCAGGTCACCATGAACATGAACCAGGATGTTTGTTTCAACCATATCGGTGACCGAGCATTGCCATTTCATCCACAGCGTAATATTGAGTATGCTATGGACATTCGCATCTACCAAGATGCCAACAGGCATTTTTTTTTTTACATGGGACTGTTTGAAATAGTATGTGAGGTGATCCACATGACTTCCAAAAGAAATCCGTTGGAATTCGATTACTCGATAAATAGTACAATTCTCAAGGCTGTCAATTCAACTAAATACCTGGGTGTTAAAATTACGAACAACTTCAGTTGGGAAGACCACATAGATAATATTGTGGGAAAGGCGAGCCAAAGGTTGCGTTTCATTGGCAGGACACTTAGAAGATGCAACAAGTCTACTAAAGAGACAGCTTACACTACACTCGTTCGTCCTCTGTTAGAATATTGCTGCGCGGTGTGGGATCCTTACCAGGTGGGATTGACGGAGGACATCGAAAGGGTGCAAAAAAGGGCAGCTTATTTTGTATTATCACGTAATAGGGGAGAGAGTGTGGCAGATATGATACGCGAGTTGGGATGGAAGTCATTAAAGCAAAGACGTTTTTCGTCGCGGTGAGATCTTTTTACGAAATTTCAGTCAGCAACTTTCTTTTCCGAATGCGAAAATATTTTGTTGAGCCCAACCTACATAGGTAGGAATGATCATCAAAATAAAATAACAGAAATCAGAGCTCGAACAGAAACGTTCAGGTGTTCGTTTTTCCTGCACCCTGTTCGGGAGTGGAATGGTAGAGAGATAGTACGATTGTGGTTCGATGAACCCTCTGCCAAGCCCTTAAATGTGAATTGCAGAGTAATCATGTAGATGTAGATGTAGATGTAGATAAATGATGGGTTACTGAGAATTCTATAGTTTTTTTCCAGAATAAGAACAGAGACGGAATGTAAAATTATGTTAATGATTGCAAACTAAATCCTATAATGGGGTATGGATATAATACACACAGGATGATGTATGCGATTGGTTCTGTGATTTGCTTTGCTAAAGACAACTGAGATCCTTGTAACAGGGTGTTACAAAAAGGTACGGCCAAACTTTCAGGAAACATTCCTCACACACAAATAAAGAAAAGATGTTATGTGGACGTGTGTCCGGAAACGCTTAATTTCCATGTTAGAGCTCATTTTAGTTTCGTCAGTATGTTCTTTCACCTGCGCTCAATGGAGCACGTTATCATGATTTCATACGGGATACTCTACCTGTGCTGCTAGAACATGTACCTTAACAAGTACTGCACAACATGTGGTTCATGCACGATGGAGCTCCTGCACATTTCAGTCGACGTGTTCGTACGCTTCTCAACAACAGATTCGGTGACCGATGGATTGGTAGAGGCGGACCAATTCCATGGCCTCCACGCTCTCCTGACCTCAACCCTCTTGACTTTCATTTACGGGGGCATTCGAAAGCTCTTGTCTACGCAACCCCGGTACCAAATGTAGAGACTCTTCGTTCTCGTATTGTGGACGGCTGTGATACAGTACGCCATTCTCCAGGGCTGCATCAGCGCATCAGGGATTCCATGCGACGGAGGGTGGATGCATGTATCCTCGCTAACGGAGGACATTTTGAACATTTCCTGTAACAAAGTGTTTGAAGTCACGCTGGTACGTTCTGTTGCTGTGTGTTTCCATTCCATGATTAATGTGATTTGAAGAGAAGTAATAAAATGAGCTCTAACATGGAAAGTAAGCGTTTCCGGACACATGTCCACATAACATATTTTCTTTCTTTGTGTGTGAGGAATGTTTCCGGAAAGTTTGGCCGTACCTTTTTGTAACACCCTGTATAAATGAAATGTACTTATAAACTATGACACAGCAACATCACATTTCAAAACGAATATTGTGTTAATGAGTATATGACATGATATGGGACAGTGATCAACACAAATCGTGGAAAGTTGTGTCACAGTCAGTCTAGCAGCGTGTTAGGACGAGCTGTTATGGACAACAAAAATAATCCTATGGAAGCTCTGTGAATATGCTTGCACTTACCTGAGATGAACTTAGTAATCTGCTATCCGCTTCTGGCGTAATGCAGCATGATGAAGCTTCCGTCGTGTGATGTGAGACAAGTTTCTCATGCTTTAAGAGACTCTGATGAAGTGGACAACAGCTCCCCAGGCCGGACGCCTGACCTGATTGTCACTGTAAATATTGGTCGGCCGTCGTTATTTAATTGAACTATATATTTAAAACAACAAAAAACTGCCCTGCAGAGACTCTCATACAGAGCATGTTGTGGTCACCGATTACATAAATTATTTTGACTCTATGAACTCGTTCATCACAAACTTTGGCTGCTTATTCAGAGAACACTAGACACTGAAAATGCTTCGTGAATGATATAAAAAGATCCCATCTTCCCCTCAGGCTAACACGCATCCATTTCATGGTTTAATTTATCCATATCCATTTGTGCTTGTTAAAAAAACAGTTATTTGTAAGTTGACAAAGAAGTTTCTTTCACTACAACGATGTCAAGTCATACATTACGCAGTACTGATTCTTTTGTAAAGCTGTTGGAAGTAACCTGGTGACGATGGGCTGATGGCATCATGAAGTACAGCCCAAAGTATGACTACGTGGCCTTCCTTCTTCCCAGTCATCAACCTCTGTCAGATCATGATTACCGAGATGGTCACCAGACGACCATCAACGCCGCCTACACGTCATTGGGTCCACTGTACCTTTAAATCGCCAGCAAAACCTTTCTATCGTGCCTCTTACCAATACCTCGTGTTTTCTGACACTCGATATTGTAAAACGCAAAACTGTGACTATTATATCACTGCACTTATCATATTTATTGCTTGTTGTTCATGTGAGGCTGCTTTACATCAATAATTCTGTAAAGTGTTACGTTTTAAGGCTCCATCCCACTCTTCTCAGGTTTTCTGATAAATGCCCCCAAATAGGGGGCGGGGTGGGGGTGAGGGGGAGGAGAGCGGGGTGGGAAAAATAATCGCCTTTATAGTCCTGAGCGTATTAATAATTCCATACTTTAACACACAATCAAAATGTCCAACGAAAGGTCACCAATATTTTAAGCAGTCTGTTATAATCAAAATGATTTCTGGATCTGGGCATTTCAGTGATTATGGTAGATATTTCATTATTTAAAAACATGAGACGACGCATGTGAATGTGGTTTTAGATCCTTAATTCATTTCTAAACATTAATAATATCCACACAGGTGCGAATATGAAGCTGTCATAACAGAACCAATGACTATCCTCTGGAGTCTGAAGTGGGAAACAACAAAGTCAGTACACTGGTTTGCAAAACTTAAGTACCAAAATAGCTTTCACAAGATGGATCAAACCAAATAGCGTAGTCTGATGAAAGTTGAACTACATTTAGAAAGAATTGCTACAATATAATACAAAAGATAATTGAAAGAAATACTCAGTGACACAAAGAAAAATGGCACTTCCATTCAAAGACCACTCTTACATTGAAGTCACTGTGATTTATTACCGTCTACAGGGCATCAGAAAAGGCAGCACTGCTACTTAATAAGGTGTGAGATCACCACAGAGAGCTCCCACGCTGACCACAAAGTCAGTACGAAGTTCTTTGGTAGTGAGCTCCATTCTTTGTTTATCGCTGCTGACCACCGCTGGATGGTTGTTGGTGCACGTGGACGTGCTACAATAGTCTCCAAAATGCATCCCAAAGGTGCTCGAAGGGATTTACATTGAGAGAACGGGCTGACCAGTACATTTGACGAAATCCATTCATTGCAAGAGTTCCTCCACTTGTACTTTTCGATGCTGCCGCCATTTGACGTTCATAGTAATGAAATTATTGTCAACGCATCCCTAGAGAGACACACATGTAAAAGGAGCACAGTGTCACAATAACGTTGACTGGTTGTAACACCACAACTCTGTTGATAATCATACATTTTCTACGTGTTTTGTGAAGTATGGTTTATTAGTTGCGCTCAACATTATTCTTGTAAATATATTGTCAAGTTACATGAAATGTTAACATGATAGACTTTTTATAACTAGAAGTGTAATAGACTGACCAGCTTAGTTGGACTTTATTGTTTGAATAACATTGTTTTCGTGCATATTGTCAAGTAAGTAATTATCCTACGACATTATTCAAGTAGTATCCATTCTATTCCTTTGTATGAACCGAGATAATCAGAAAATGAGCAGCGACTGAAGAGAACATTAACTTATTAGATTGTCAGAACATAATTTTTCCAATTTTTGGACATTACGTAGTAATGAAATCTTTGGTTGTATTACTAATAATGTCAGAAATAGAATGATGCAAAACCCAGTATTAATTAATTTGCTAAAAACAGAGTAACTTTCATAATAAAAAAAATAGGTATCAGAACATCACGTAACGTGGACACTTAATTTCATTGTCAAAGCACAGTTCTAATTTATAGCTTGTGGCATAACTTTAGCTTTTTTTTTTTACAAAGAAATATCAAAGTAACTGTTATATTCAAACAATATTTCTGCTTGCTACAATTACGACAGTCAGTATTACGGTTAGTAACGTAACAAAAAAAGTTTCTGTCCACAGCCAGTTAACAATCTTACTTTAATTGATCTTTAAAAATGAATACGATATGTTGTAGATGTTTGCTATTTAATTATTATATGACTGCTGTGACATGTGTGGTGTGAAATACTTGAATGTGTACGTTATTTACTGTTCCTACATCATAACGCTAGTAACTATTCTTACGTAAGTTTGCTTGCAAGCATTAAGTTCAATTTCCATTTCATTATTCTTGTTACGGTGAGGAACTGGCGACCGTTGGTTATTTCACTAACAGCATACTTTGAAAACCTTTGCCGGTGTGGCCGAGCGGTTCTAGGCACTTCAGTCTGGAACCGCGCGACCGCTAAGGTCGCAGGTTTGAATCCTGCCTCGGGCATGGATGTGTATGATGTCCTTAGGTTAGTTAGGTTTAAGTAGTTCTACGTTCTATGGGACTGATGACCTCAGAAGTTAAGTCCCATAGTGCTCAGAGCCATTTGAACCATTTTGAAAACATTTGTTCCAAATTTTCCACTAAGTACTGTTAAATAAAAAACTAGTGTACGTGATTACAAATATATTAAGTTAAACGAACTTTGTTTATAATTGTCATTGTTAAAATACTGAGCAGCGGCGATTCGGTTATGACATCACCTACTTCTCTCGGTTTTGCATTATTCTTCGGAGTAGATACCTTTTCCCCACAGATTAGGGACTTTAGGTACACGGTCATATAGGAAAGCCTATTTATTCGGAGGGGTATGATGGTTATACAGTGAGTGTACCGTTTTAAAAATTTTGAGGTTAGTACGCCCACGCAACATTATACCTTCCTACACCATTACGAAGGTACCATCCAAACGTTATTCGACAATGTTGTTTGGTGCATTACCTGTCGACAAATGAGGGCGCGTCCAGGTTCACTATTCACACTGAATATGTTCTCATTTCATAAGAGCATGCGACCCGACTCCACGTTGGTCAGTCCCCACGCATTCGGCACCATCGAAAACGTGGCTCCAAGATGTGCGGGTCTCATAGGAGCTCAACCTATTGCTCGTCGGACAAAGTGACTAACGACATGCAGTCGCGGTGTCACTTTGCAGTTTAAGATAGCGTGCCGTTCAGTCCTGTTAAAATTGGCTGACATTGTACACGCTGTTTGACCTGCATTCCTTCGTGCTTGTTGCACAATGCAGCGGTCATATTTCGCTGTAGTTGACCGTGGTCAACCGACTTCTCTTCTTCGGACTGAAGCGACTGCGTTTCGGAACACTCCCCTTGCATGTACAACAGCGCAGCGATCACCATCAAACTCATTGGCTACACCTGTCACACTTTGCCCTTCTTCCAGATTCCCGATGATTCTTCCCCGTGGGGGGACATACAAATGTTGTAATGAAGAACATCACCACAGTGCACCTTAAATGGTCGCCAAATTACGTACAGTTTTTTCCCGTTCCTTCAGTTGCCACCTGTTGCGCAGCTTGTTCCATATGGCGCTTTAGACACGCCGACCTCACGCCATGTGACGTCCAACTTTCCGTGCACGACTACGAGATATTTCGCAACACACTCCCGTGTTTTCATTCAACTCAACATTGTAGTTACATTATCTATCTCTTTCTTAAGTTTTGCAGGACGAGGTATTTGTTTTATGGGTCTTAGACCGTGGCCCAACGTTTATTTCTCTAACGTTTCAATGCTAGATACTACATAGACTTAGAAAGCAGTATCCAGCTTAAGAGAAGCTCTGAAATCGGAAAAAATATACGTATTCATGGCGTGATTAGTTAGCGATGTCGTCAGACAGTTGCCTAATGTCACGGAGTCACTCCAAGGTGTGATGGGAGCTTGTAATGATGAGGAGTTGGCCCTGTCCGCCTTATTTGGTACTAAGACTCACAACTTGAATATGAGACATAACGCTAGGACAGATACATATACGTGGGACCACGGCCTAACGCTTAGAAAACAAGTATCACCTATGACGCGGTTACTGAGATAGAAGCTCTATAGTCAGAGTGACGCATAATGCTAACATATAAATTTTGTCAATACGAAACATTATTACCATTTAATAAAAGAATCAAAATATTTCCTAGTTTCTATATTGTTAAAAGTTATATGAGTTATTAGAGGCTGCCGACATAGTACGATGATATATTTACGCTTTGCCACAGGAATTGTTCAGACAACGAGCGAAATTCAGCCACGTATTAAATTTTATTCCTCTCCTGTCTAGCCTCCCCAAACCTGGCACCTCTTCGCCTGGTAAAAACAGGCCATTTCACTCGGCGAACCTCCGTGCAAGACTCTTCGATTTCTCAAGTCCAAAGCATCTTTTGAAGACCGTTCAACATTCGCCCATTCTTACAGGAGAGGTTTACGAGCTTCATCTCACTAATATTATAAATGATAATCTCCACAGTCACACTACTTAAATTCCCTTCACTACGACCTCTGTAAAGGTCGTGTATTCCTACGGTCCCAGATTCTTGTCGTCACTGGAAGGCAATCGCTTTCCCTTCAACTGATCTTGGAAATAGAAACCCTACCACTAACTATACTTTCTCGTGAATCCCCGTTTCGTTCACAACATATTGCAAGCCACTGTGTATCTGAACTTTGAACTACATGCTGTAAAATAAATAGCACTCTTAAGAATAGGTAAGAGAGGACCCGATGCTGTTAGCTTCTACCGTTATCTCCCTTCTATCCCCTCCATTCCAACAACTCCTGCTCCTCAGTTTAACACATTATTACACTATCCCTCAAACTCCCCCTTACGCCAACTCACTCAGCTCCACATGTAGTTATTTTGTTCATGCAGTTTCATCTGTTAATTTTGTGTGTCTGGTTCTATTTCTTCCCATAATTTGTCTGCTGTAATTGCAGTGGTTTATTATTAGTTCCTGATATACAATCAGTTCCTCTTTTGTACATAATTAGTTACAGAAACCTGTCAGCTCTCATAGAATGTAAGCTCTTATTAAGCCTAATTAGTGCCACAATCATTCCATTATAGCGCAAATCACTTGATTACAGACGATAAGTTACCATTAGTGTATTATTTTCGGTAGTTTGCAGAATTTTGGTGTAGTCATGTAACAACCAATTATCAGTACACCTTATCAGTTGTATGAATTTACCTGTGTGAAGCCTATTTTGTTCCTATTCGTATGAATAGGAACAATCTCCTCCTCACATTTTCGTTATTATTGGTCCAATTATTGGACTATTATGACTGCAGTGCTACAAAACTAGGATCTGGTCCCCTAGATGTAGATAGTTAATGAGCCCATTAATTTTCATTGGTAGAATTTTGTCCTTAGGTGATTTACAGTTGCCACTACAGCAACTCATTTACAATTATATTCAGATAAGTTGCAGTCAGTATGTTCTTATCAGTGTGGTAGTTTGACAATTCTCATAAGGCACTATATGCCGATAGTCACTAATTTTCTGTTTATAACCAGGATAGTAGCATTTTATACACTATAGTTTGGCTATGATTTGTTGCAGATATTTGCTGTTAGTCAGCTATGTACACTCACATTGAAACAGCTGCACACAGCTAGAATTAATTCATCTTTTATTATTGCTACATTGCTACATTTGTTACAGGCGGTCCCTTTTCCTATTTTTTAGAATGATTTGCACAGATTTTTAGTGAGCTGGACATCTGTAGCTACAGGTTATTCGGCATTTACAGTTCTAAGTAGTGAAGCATTGCCAGTTCTATGTGGTTAGCAACTTACATTGCCCGTTAGATAACCATTGGTTATTCCAGGTATTAAACAAGCTTCAACCTAAAGATCGTGATTTATCTTGCTACAAATGGATAGCTCTATGTAAACAATGAACTACAGATAACCTATTCTTAAAGTTACATGTCCTTTACTCTACAGTTAAAATCAATGTTTACGTATAATAAGGAGGAGGAGGAGGAGGAGATTAGTGTTTCACGTCCCGTCGACAACGAGGTCATTAGAGACGGAGCGTAAGCTCGGGTGAGGGAAGGATGGGGAAGGAAATCGGCCGTGCCCTTTCAAAGGAACCATCCCAGCATTTGCCTGAAGCGATTTAGGGAAAACACGGAAAACCTAAATCAGGATGGCCGGAGACGGGATTGAACCGTCGTCCTCCCGAATGCGAGTCCAGTGTGCTAATCACTGCGCCACCTCGCTCGGTATATAATAAGCACTTTTGCTCATTCGCGGCCAGATAGTCAGACCTATCGTGGTTATTGCACATAGCTTTCATACTGTTGCTGGTAATACTTACTTCACGAAGCATATTTAGGATGTTTTATACATTTCTTAACTAGTTATTCGTCTGTATCAAAAGAATACAGCAACGCCCACCTTCCCTTTCTCCTGTAGTTAATTTCGAGTTTTCGTTTTAGCTAATGAGTAGGAATTTTTTTTCCGTGTCCTCTAGTTACTGCTTCTCGGCCCTTCATGGATCTCGCGCGCCGTTTGTGCGGGCATATTTCCTGCTTCCATGCTACTGACGTCTCTACACCAACTCAACGACTTGTTCCAAGACTTATAGTACCATAAAATTGATAATAAAGCCTCTAGATACAATTCTTTCACGAAACGTACATGCGACCTGCATATATTCCAGTGCTAGTTGTTTCATTATTATACAATTGTGCCCACACTTCTTTTCCTCTACAGTCACATTCCGATACTTAATATTAGCTAATGATTGGGATTAGTCTTTCCACTGACTCCAGTCACAAGTCCCCGCCACATGATGAGTTTCGTACTTTTGGTTGGTGGGTTCCATACTAAGATGCTACTGCCCTTGCTACAACCGTATTGGAATTAGTTTCCAAATTTCCGACCCACAGCGCCAGTTGTCGTCAATATTAACTTATTTGTATTATCATTAGGTTTTTGTATTACTTACTACGCTGCTTGCATCCACTTACAATTATGTTTATATCGTGTGACAACTTTATTATTTTATCATACTTTCACCCCCAGTTTGAGACCAACTCCGTCATTAGCTGATTAGCTCCTGTTCTGGCATGATGTGTCCACTTGTTATTTCTTTTCTTTATACTAATTTTGTACAGACACTGTGAACGACATGGAAGCATCTAAGAACTCTTATTATTTTAATGTATTCGGTATTGTGCTACTTATTGCTCCTGTAGGTTTAGTACTACCATGGCACATTGCTGTATGCATCTTATTGTTGACACTCGCTAATAATGCTATGGCTATAAGTATATACCATTTTCATCTTCAAATTTTAAAATTTTTTTATCTTTTCGTCCCAAATTTTAATATTTGTATCTCATTTCTATCTTTTTGTGGGGTATTTCTCTGAACAGCCTCCTGAAAAAGAACAATAAGTGCCTGAACCCGGTAAAGGAACTAAATTTCTTTTATCCAACTACTTGTTTATTATGAGAAAAAGTGCCAGCACAGCCTTATCTTGATAATGTTTATATTGCCTCACACGATTAGTTGTGGCAGCACATTATCGCCATTGGAGACAACACTGTGTCGAGTAGACTCCTGATGAAAGCTAGCTCGCGTGTGCTAGTAACAAGGACTCCACAGTAAGCGGACTAAGAAAATATACTCTTTTCGGAGTGGTGGGGTTTTATGATGGAGGTAATGTGTCGCGGTAGCTTTTCGTGTGAGACAATAAAGACGTTCTCAAGATACCGCTCTGATATTACTTCTTCTCATATATATCATCAGCTGAAGGCCCTCGTCCATGCAGTAGTATGGACATCTATAAATTGATTACTTATTATTTCGTTACAAAATTTTATTTACTACAATAGGCTATAACACGTTACCAGCAGCCATTTATCAGGAAACTGGAAATCCTCAGATATTAAATATCAGAGTAAAACAGTACAACATTAGACATTTCTACTGAAACATATCAGAATATTTGTACTAAAGACTATCAAGTCGATTTATCTCTAATAACCATGTTAAGAAAGTATTAACTTTTCCTGTATGTGGACAGTTATAGTAACCTGTGTAATCAGTACAGTTACGGACGTGCTAAGTTTTAAGATTTACGTAAATGGGGCAGTTGAAAGTCTTTTTTTCTTCTTTTCTTCAATGTAGAGACTTTATTCTATGCATACAGAATGTAATCGAGATGTAATTGCTACATACTTCAGTGTCAGTACATCGACGTTTGTCACAATTTGCTGCGAGTATTCACCATCACTTTATTCGTTAGACGGCCATTCATGATGAGATTTATGGAGCACGGTGTGTGAATGAATTAACGGATGAATGAGCCCTGTCCTGCTCCTTCTGTTGTTTTAGACAACCAGTTTGTAATCAGTACACTGTTCCAGCCAATTGTAACCAACCCAACGCACAATATTGAAACAGCAATTGTTATTCCTGCTGGACAGTTGACGTTTTTACCTTCAAAACCTTACCGTTCCTTAAAAACTTGGTCGTTCCACAACTGTGGGTAGTTACTTAGGTTATACTAAGAAGGTTTCAGTAGCTGAAATTACTAGAACTGTAGGTGGCTATATGATATGTTCTCTTCCACCATTTGGCGAATAGCTATTTAAAACCACATTTTATGCGTTCTACATACACCATCAGCATAATGTATTAAGTGTCAGGAATAAGTGAACATACCTCGATTTCAATATTAAATAATATTTCATGTAGCTTTTTCTGCAATTTGTAGTCAGTTTCTCGTCCCATTGATGATGTGAGGTCCACAGTTCTTTTTATAAAGCACGAAATAATAAAAACATTCTGACTTCAGAATGTTAACAATGTACTGCGCTTTAATCAAGTCAAACATATCACACATCATTCCGCAATATTTTTTTTTACGTACCCCAAACATCATCAGACTATATTTCACTAGATGTACTTTTCGTGCCACGTGATCTACTGTGATGAGATCCTCTGAGATGTGTAACATGTTATAAAACATGAATAGACAATAAATGTTTACAAAATAAGAGCAGATATGCTAATTTCCCAAATGAAATAAAACTTGTCACGAAATATTAAACGTATGTATGATAGTCTTGTTACTGTTGTTCGAAACGGAACGCCACGAATTCCTCGTCTGTGCCAACCTCTTCATCTCGAAGTAGCACAAAGTACGGATATCAGGTTGTATGCAATATTCACGTTATGTGGTAGGTATCAATAGGTTCTGCTAAGACATTCATCAATGGAGTAGAAGGAGTTGGTCACCAATAGATATGAACTGAATTATACCTAAACTTTTTTCGCCGCTGGTATGCTATCGAAAATGTATATTGCCGAATAGTGGACACCTTTCTGAACCAAAGTAAGTGACTTTAAATCCTTGTGAAAGTTATTCTTATTCCTAGTAGTGAATCCATGAGCTGAGCTGTTGGTTTGAAAAAAAGAAATGTTTTTAACGACAAATGTCATTAACGAATGAATACTGTGGGAAGCAATAGTTAAATTGCCAGTTCTTTAAATAGCACTGTGAGGACGTTCTTGATTCACACCACAAAAAGATCCTATTGTATGTTTTTGAGCTCAAAAATATTAGCTTGGCTTGATGAGTTACATTATGGACTAAAAGCCAGCATAGTATGCTAACTTCTCTATAGCTGTATCACCTACGTCTCACAAAATTCACAAAGCAAATAGATTTGTGTAGGCGCTTCAGCAGTTCTCTGGTATGCTGTTCCCAGTTAAATTTATTATCAAGCTGTAATCCCAAGATTTTAATACTGTCCACTTCTGCTATCTGCTTGTCACCATACACCATGTGATCAAAAGTATCCGGACACCAGACTGAAAATGACTTACGAGTTCGTGGCGCCCTCCATCGGTAATGCCGTAATTCAATATGGTGTTAGCCCACACTTAGCCTTGATGACAGCTACCACTCTCGCATACATACGTTCAATCAAGTAGTGGAAGGTTTCTTGTGGAATGGCCGCCTCTCCTTCACGGAGTGCTGCACTGAGGTGAGTTTTCGTTATCGGTCAGTGATGCCTGGCACGAAGAGGGCCTTCCAAAACACTACAAAGGTGTTCTATAGGATTCAGGTCAGGATTCTGTACACGCCAGTCCACTACAGGGATGTTACTGTCGTGTAAGCACTCCGCCACAGGCCGTGCATTTTGAAAAGGTGCTCGAGCGTGTTGAAAGATTCAGTCGCCATCCCCAAATTGCTCTTCAGCAGTGGCGAGGAAGAAGACGCTTAAAACATCAGTGTAGGCCCGTGCTGTGGTTGAAATGGCTCTGAGCACTATGGGACTCAACATCTTAGGTCATAAGTCCCCTAGAAGTTAAAACTACTTAAACCTAACTAACCTAAGGACATCACACACACCCATGCCCGAGGCAGGATTCGAACCAGCGACCGTAGCAGTCCCGCGGTTCCGGACTGCAGCGCCAGAACCGCACGGCCACCGCGGCCGGCTCCCGTGCTGTGATAGTGTCACGCAAAACAACAAGGGTTGCAAGTCCACCTCATGAAAAACAGGAACACACCATAACACCACCGCCTCCGAATTTTACTGTTGACACTACACTCGCTGGCAGATGACGTTCACCGGGCATTCGTCATACCCACACCCTGCTATCTGATCTCCACATTGTGTACCGTGGTTCGTCATTCCATACAACGTTTTTCCACTGTTCAATCGTCCAATGTTTACGCTTCTTACACCAAGCTAGGAGTCGTTTGTCATTTACCGGCGTGATGTCTGACTTATGAGCAGTTGCCCTACCATGAAATCCAAGTTTCCTCACCTCCCGCCTGACTATCCTAGTACTTGCAGTGGATCCTGATGCAGTTTGGAATTCCTGTGTGATCGTCTGCATAGATGTCTTCCTATCGCACATTACGACCCTCTTCAACTGTAGGCGGTCTCTGTCAGTCAACAGACGAGGTCAGCCTGTACGCTATTCTCCTGTACGTGTCACTTGACGTGTCGACTTCACTATCACATCGGAAACAGTGGACCTAGGAACGTTTAGGATTGTGAAAATCTCGTGTACATACCTGTGACACAAGTGACACCAGTTCACCTGACTACGTTCGAAGCCCTTGAGTTCTGCAGTTCGCTCCATTCTGTTCTCTCACGATGTCTAATGACTGCTGAGGTCGCTGATATGGAGTACCTGATAGTAGGTGGCAGTACAGTGCGCCCAATATGAAAAACGTATGTTTCTGGGGGTATCCGGATACTTTTTATTACATAGTGTATGTTAAGCATGTACTGGCAGGAAACTTTTACGAGTTCTGAATTGCATATAGTATGTTTTTTCGAGGTTTAGTGACAGGAACCAGTTATTAATGTTCGTAAAAATTTCACTAGGTGACCTTTCTAAGGCTATACATTGTTTACTATTTATTGCAATGTTTGTATGATCCGTGAGAAAAAACAAACTTGTCATCTGGCAATGTTACTGATGAAAGCTCACTGATATGTAACTTTGGGGAACGCCACATGTTACTGGTTCCCAGTTCGATGATGCCTGACAGTTTACATCTACATCTACATCTACATCTATACTCCGCGAGCCACCTTACGGTGTGTGGCGGAGGGTACTTATTGTACCACTATCTGATCCCCCCTTCCCTGTTCCATTCACGAATTGAGCGTGGGAAGAACGACTGCTTGTAAGTCTCCGTATTTGCTCTAATTTCTCGGATCTTTTCGTTGTGATCATTACGCGAGATATATGTGGGCGGTAGTAATATGTTGCCCATCTCTTCCCGGAATGTGCTCTCTCGTAATTTCGATAATAAACCTCTCCGTATTGCGTAACGCCTTTCTTGAAGTGTCCGCCACTGGAGCTTGTTCAGCATCTCCGTAACGCTCTCGCGCTGACTAAATGTCCCCATGACGAATCGCGCTGCTTTTCGCTGGATCATGTCTATCTCTTCTATTAATCCAACCTGGTAAGGGTCCCATACTGATGAGCAATACTCAAGAATCGGACGAACAAGCGTTTTGTAAGCTACTTCTTTCGTCGATGAGTCACATTTTCTTAGAATTCTTCCTATGAATCTCAACCTGGCGCCTGCTTTTCCCACTATTTGTTTTATGTGATCATTCCACTTCAGATCGCTCCGGATAGTAACTCCTAAGTATTTTACGGTCGTTACCGCTTCCAATGATTTACCACCTATGGCATAGTCGTACTGGAATGGATTTCTGCCCCTATGTATGCGCATTATATTACATTTATCTACGTTTAGGGAAAGCTGCCAGCTGTCGCACCATGCATTAATCCTCTGCAGGTCTTCCTGGAGTACGTACGAGTCTTCTGTTTCCTATTGACACTCTTTGTTTTATGTAAGAGGCATAGGATTTGGATTATCTCGTAGCATTTCCTGTTATACCGTAATGCTCTAATTTATTTAAAAAGAAATTGTGATTTACATAGTCAAATGCCTTTGAGAGATCACAAAATAGAGCAGTAACCTGTAATTTATTGTGTAATCATTAAGTACCTTCTCACTGTATGAGTAGATTGCCTTCTCAATATCGGAACCCTTTAGAAATCCGAATTGTGACTTGGATAATATTGTATTTGTGGTTAAATGGTTAAGTAGATGTATATTATCTTTTCGAATGTATTTGAAAATGCAGGAAAATTTGAAATTTGACGGAAGTTTGATGGTACTTCTTCATCTGTTTTTCTTTGTAAACGCTTAACTTTATCACCTTTAAGACATTGCGGAAATATTCCGCGGTTAAAAGACTGGTTACACAAGTAACTTAAACTGCCACTAAACTGGCGGCACACTGTTTAATCAACTTTGTGCATATATTATTATAGCCACGAGAATTTTTTGATTTTAAGGATTTTATGATGGATATTAATTCTTAAGGTATTTTGAAGGTCATACTCACATCACTGTAGTTATCTGTAGTGACGGTCTGAGATATTAACCTGACTACCCCATCTTTTCAGTAACAGTTATGAACTGCTTACTGAAAAGTTCAGCAACACTGCTCACATCTGTTATCTGCGTATCACTTACTCTTAACGCTATGTGCTCCTCTTCGTCTCTGATTCCACTGAGTCTCCACTTCTTTGACAAATCTGCATCACATAATTAGCATTTATCAGCTAAGATAACTTTTGGAAAACACTGAACTCAGTCCGTCTGCTCTCTCGACAGCTCTTGGCACTGCTTTTTATAAATTCTCCAGAGATTCTAGCATAAATTGACATTCTGGAGTCGTCAGTTAAATAAAATTGCAGTAACGACCTTTATCTGTGCTGTTAGATTTTAAATCAAATATAATGTTGTGAATCAACTTAGCTGTGAATACTTGTTTAAGTCATGTAATGTATGCAGGCTGAAAAAATTTCATTCAAAGCAAATTCCTCTTTTGTTTTACTATTTTCGTTTACATTTTGCGTAATATCGAAATTTAAAGATATTGTATCAATCTAAGTGAGCACATTAGTGTTTTCTTTGTGAACAAATGAAAAAGTGATACTGTGAATAATAAATCTTTGCTAGAATCTCTGCAGAACAGAACTGGATATTTCGTGAGCTACAGCAGATTTGTATTAATTTCTTTTCTAGAATTTACCCAAAAAACATGTTTTGAGAGAGATATGTATGTCATAAAGGAAATAATTAATCATCCAGTTATAGTTAATATCATTCTGAATAATTTTTCCAATCGTTTTGTGCTTCTGAGAATACTCTTTTATGGAATCAAGTTTTAGAGCGGGTATCGTGGTCTGCAATATATAATACCCCTTTATATGATCTGTTAGGTATGTAATACGTCTCCAGATGGAAGAGTAAATGCGTTACGCTCATTTCAGCTTTCTTTCTGTAGAGTAATTGCGTTTTCATTATGCTATTTTTTATCAGCTATCCATTCGGCGCCTTGTTTTGACCTGTTGACTGATTAATATAACCTGAAATTCGGTAGTATCATTTGTTTTACCACACTTAATCTCTAGTGAATCTATTTCGGTTTCAGTAGCGTAATCGCGGGAAGAGCCATACCCGAGTACAAATAGCTCCGACTGTAACAGAGGACGGCGCGTGATTTGATGTGTGCACTATTTGGTGTGAGACAGACGCTTCCCCGTTGGCAGGCTGTTTCACTACACGTGCGTGAAATAGAGGAGTGACGTCCATTAAAATTTAAGAACCGTCTAGTACTACACTAAACCTTGGTTTACACCGGAGTGAGAAAAAGCGCACAAGCTCTGGCGTACGGGTTTTCTCTCTGGTGTAAACGGTAGCTGAGCGAGCAACTTCCCGTCATGTTAGGTTTGAGTTCACATGTTCCACTAGTTACCGGTATTTCATCCAAGCATAAAAGGAAGTTCTCTCTCCTTCCTCAGAGGCGCTCACCGATATAGGTGCGAACTGCAGAAGTTTTGCTTTTTCAGAGTCTCCTCTCTTAAGTGCTATCTACTTTTGTTTTAGGATGTGAGTAGTGTGAACCGACGTAATAATCAGAAATATTTTATTTTTATTTTTATTTAATTTTTTTGTTCGGTGTGCCAACCTCTTCATCTCCAAGTAGTACTTACAACCAAAGTCTTCAGTCACTTGGATTATTCCAGTCACCATCTTCCACTAAAATCATTCTCTCTCCTCCCTCTCCTACAACGGATTTATTCGTTGATGTCTTAACACACGTCCTGTCATCGTATAACTTCTTCTTGTCAGTTTAATTCATTTCCTTGTCCGCAGCTCGTGGTCGTGCGGTAGCGTTCTCGCTTCATGCGTAGCGTTCTCGCTTCCCGCGCCCGGGCTCCCGGGTTCGATTCCCGGCGAGGTCATGGATTTTCTCTGCCTCGTGATGACTGGGTGTTGTGTGATGTCCTTAGGTTAGTTAGGTTTAAGTAGTTCTAAGTTCTAGGGGACTGATGACCATAGATGTTAAGTCCCATAGTGCTCAGAGCCATTTGAACCATTTTGAATTCATTTCCTTATTCCTTCGTCGATTTTATTTTATCGTCCAGTTACCTCTCAACATTCAGCTATAGCACCACATTCCGAACGCCTCGAGTTTCTTCTTTTCAGATTTCCACGCTGACTATGTTTCATTTCAAGACAAATCTATGTTTCAGACGTACATTATCAGATATTTCTCCCTCAAATTAAGACCCTGTTCGATAATGATATTCTTCTTTGCCTGGGCTAGTCTGCTTTTTATGACGTATTTGCTCGAGTATTCCACATTTTTCTTCTAAGGTAGGAACATTCCTTCGTTTAGTTTTGTTCGTGGTTCCCATTTTGTTGTTTAGTTTACCCTAGCCTCACTTCTGGTCCTCCTCATTACTTTCGTCGTTACTCTCAAATAATGTTCACCTTAACTTTACATCTTTCCTAAAGTAAAACTGATGTTACTCCAAATCAACTATATAATATGCATGAGAGTATAACAGACCTATCATGAAAACGTTGCTCAACAAGTAGTAACCAGAATAGTAATTCTACATGTCTGTTCTTCTTACCATCTGAATCAAGCTGTCGAACTTCCAAACCGTCAGTTACGTAGTTATTTTTTCAAACATAATAAGCGAAGTTAACAGAAATTTTCTAGGTAGAAACTGTTTCACTTGTTAGCTGTCAAAGGATATTTCATTTTACGATTTTATATTGAGAGTATGACTTACCCAGTTCCATCACACAAAGCGACCACAGCAATTTCGTAAAGACAGTCTTTGCTAAGTGCCTTCTGCTGTTATATTTATTTGGTTTTTACTCTTTACATGGAGTACTTTATTGTCTGTGAAAATTGTTACAAATGTGCTCATAACAATGGTGATGAGCGCTTATGTTGGGCAGACATTAAGTGTAGAATACCATCCAGCCCCACTCGTGTAATTAATACCAAGTACCTCTTTTCATTTGGCAATATTCCAGCTTTGTCATTAAACACTAAATTTATTTTGCACGTTATTTTTGTTGTCTGAGCAGTGGAGCAGTTATGCGTAGCCAACAAGTGACAGGTAACGGCTATCCTCAAATGACCAATTGCAGTTCCTTATTAGGAAAACCACGGGCGATCGACAAGGGAAACAACGGATAATTTAGAAGTTCCTAAAGGTTACTCTATGGGAGCCCAAGTGATTTTATTTTTACTGTCAAAAAGCGAGTGTTTTTAGTGTCTATTCAGAGATTTTCGTTCTTCAGTACTTAGTATTACGGCCAGTAATGATGGATAATATGAATATAAGTCCTAAAGGGGTTTTCTTTTGTCTGTTGACCACAGCCCCTGACATTAACTAATAAAATTCGATTATTTAAAGACCCGGTTTAGCAGACAAAGTACCTTCTCACATTGACACTGTCTGTTGTTCTATTGAACGACTCTCTGTGGAATAATATCATTCTTCATGTTTTTCCGAAAATTCTACACTTATCCTTTAGCGGCTTCATCAGGATAAATGTTACAAGTTACTACTTTTACTGCTTTTAGAAGTAGTTGTCAGCCATTCCGATGCTAAACTTCATGTCATCGATATATGCAGGCAGTACTCAACGTCGAAGAAATGTAGTGAGAACCGGTGTTTACAAATACAATAGAAGACACAAGCGTAGGGGGAGTGCATCCTAGTTTCTTGTCAATACTCGAAAGGGACGCAACGAGAACATATGTGACACGTTTGCAGGTCTCTGCACAACGTAGAGGACAAAAATAACAAACTGAAATTATTCTACTGTTTCCCGAAGGAGCTGTAAATGAGAAATATAAATTTGGGCATTGTAGTTTAATAAAAATCCATTACTTAATTTTTAAGAAGAACGTCACGAGGAATCTACAACTATCTCAACATGCACCTGTAGCTTATTAGCTGTATGCAGAAAACCTAAATGTGGTTAATCGTCTTTATTATCTTTGAACAGGGTTTACCACTTCCTCGTCTCACTATGTAACGGAACTGAAAAACTTACTATCTTAGTATCACATCCTTCCGCTAATCGTAGTATTGCAAAGTGAAAAATTCCGCCATATTCCATTAACTTTCAATACATGTGTCCTATTGCAGTCTGAAAAATGAAATTGGTACTACTTTATTTCGTCGTTCTCCGTTAACGAAGTCAACTATTTTATATGAGCATCTGAATCAGTTCCCTTAACTATTGACATAGTGGCAACGTGGGAGTTACAATGATTTGCGATTATACTTTTCCGACTTGCAGAGAACGTCACAGTCATATCTTGTGGACATAATCATTAGTGATTCGGTTTCGCGTTTTGAATCATATCGTGTGCATACAGTGATTAGAATAATTTTTCAATTGCTATTTCAAAGCCATAACTGATACTGAAGGCCCTTTCCCTGTATTAAGTGAAATACTGTCACTGCTAAAACTGTTTTAAATATCCGCTGAATATACCATTTCAATATTGTTAGGCAGTTTTAAATGATTTTTATTGTGTATTTTATCAGTGGTGCTTGATCTTTATTTGGGCTTAAACATTTCAACCGAAGAGTAATCAATAAATTCCCGGAAGTGTATCAAGTCCCATAAGCAGGGAATTGAATGGGGAGCCTGAATGACGAAACCACTGATGAGTGATGCAAATACCCGTACCAGCAGTAAGTGGTGCTAGACCATAAAACCTCGATTATGGATCTATGGAAGAAAGGGTGTTGAGCAGATCAATCTTGTTTCAAACTATTTCCAGCTTCCAGCTGAGATTAAGTCCAAAGAATGAACTATGACGGAGGTTTATTGATTAGTGCAGCCATATCGTAGTATTCCACGGGCTTCTTTGTTACTCTGGAATATCGAATTGCTGCCAAGGAATACGTGAACATTGAGGCTGATCAAGTTGTTTATTCACCAAAGGTGATGATGCGTTCCAAGCCGACAGAGCCCCTCTTCACACAGCTCGCATCACCAAAACTGATTTTGCTCTTACAAGAGAATGTCGCTACTGCAAAATCAGATGAATGTATTTGGACCAAAAACTGAAGCTCGAAGGAGGGAATAGCCAAAAGGGACGGATTCCTAAGGGCAGCTTTAATGGCTTCAAAGGTTGTCTGATGACTTTGGTCTCACTTTCGTTCCACATATCATTAAGAGGATAACTGTGGAAAATTAGATACTAATTTGCTAAATAAATTGGCCATGTTAATGACTCTGACGACAAGCTTCTTATTCTTCTGCGTGGAATATTTGCGCAGATTACTACTCCAGTCGTGGTCAGTTCTAACGCCGTCATCAGAAGATTCAAAAATGGCTCTGAGCACTATGGGACTTAAGAGCTGATGTGATCAGTCTCCTAGAACTTAGAACTACTTAAACCTAACTAACCTAAGGACATCACACACGTCCATGCCCGAGGCAGGATTCGAACCTGCGACCGTAGCGGTATCTCGGTTCCAGACTGAAGCGCCTAGAACCGCTCGGCCACTACGGCCGGCGTCATCAGAAGCTAGATGCCCCAAAATGCAACGACGTCCCAAGAAGGTCGCGCTGTAAATGACCACGTCATCAAATAATTATAGACTCATTTGAACTTAGATCACCTTGATCCAGTTGATAAACGAAAGGGGACCCTGCTGAATTCGTATGGAGTCCAATCAGTACAAAAGGGGTCAATGTGCTTGGAATTCTCAGTTAAAGGAATCTGATGATACCGTGGGTGAGATCAGGAACTGTAAAAGATTGGACCCCAGCAAAGCAAGTAAAACAATGATATAAATCTGGGAACGTTACAGACTCTAGAACCACCTTTTCATTGAGTAACCTGTAATCAACTACAGAAAGAAACTCACCACTCTGGCCCTTAGGCGCCACAAATATCGGTGAAGCATGTTGTGACGCAGAAGGCCTGATGATCATCTTAAGCAACATGCCGCCAGTCATCCAGGTAAGCTCTTATCTTCGGCGGAGAAAGCCTATACATGGGGAGCCCATCAGTGACACGGATCTACGTTCAGTTATACTGGTAATCCCCAGTTTGTCTGTCAACACTTTCCAGAAGCGACTAAGGACTTACAAAAGCTGATTTTCTCGACTGGACCCAAATAAATGACCTCAGATCTTAAGGGAAACGGTGACACGCTATTGAATTCCAACTAAATTCAACAGGAGTACAAAGTGAACCTGTCAGCAGAATGAAACTCAAAGTAAACAAACCTGTCCCTACAACCCACCATGAAACTCACGCAAGCTCATCGATAAATTCTTGACCACCACCAAGTTAACCTGCCACTGAAAGTTCCAAACAAGACAACTTAAATTTCGTCCTAAATTCCAATCTCACCTGCAGTCAAGGAGGGAAATAAAGCTACCTGAATCAGTAAGTGCACACACAGGTTTCTGATTGAACTGGGCACAAAGGTAAGCTGGAAGCTCCCCACCACAATCCTAATACCAAAACAGCGTTTCAGAAAACCACCGCCTATACGCCTCTCTTGTATCCATTGGCGTCCACTGTTCGGCCTCTCGCTCCGTTGAACAGGGCACTGACCCACGAATTGCTCCTCTTCGTTGCACCGAATACACGCCTTGTGCTTATCCTTTCACAAGGAAATACTTTTAAGTTGTTTGAAATCCACGTGGCATCCTGATAATTACACACTAACACCCTCCTCTTTTGATCAGCAAAGCTCAGTCCATCGAACAGCAAACACCTAAAAAGAATGTTATACGCAAATGTTGCCCGGGCCTCGTGTCTTTCTGTATGTTGTTAGCTATGTGCAACTTCGTAACCTGCAATTCCAAGGGTGAGGCCGCAGTCCGAATCTCCTCATTATACCTGGCTAACTTTTCGTGGGAGGCCTGAATCCACAACAACTGCTTCCACTCAAATTCACTCTCAATGCGGGGTGTGACTAGGGCCTCCAGTCGGGTAGACCGTTCGCCGGCTGCAAGTCTTTCGATTTGACGCCACTTCGGCGACTTGCGCGTCGATGTGGATGAAATGACGATGGTTATGACGACAATTTAAGCAGATAATATGGTTCAAATGGCTCTAAGCACTATCGGACTTAAAATCTGAGGTCATCATTCCCCTAAACTTAGTAGTACTTAAACCTAACTAACCTAAGGACATCACACACATCCATGCCCGGGGCGGGATTCGAACCTGCAACCGTAGCAGCCACGTAGTTCCGGACTGAAGAGCCTAGAACCGCTCGGCCAGTGCCGATGCCGATAATATGTCTCCGCAGATCTTTCAATCCCCCGTATTCTTGAGAAGTTTCAGAGAATATGCAGCTCAATATACCACACATTAATGCTTACTACAACCGAAGCATAATATGTAAAATTCCTAAGGCATCGACATGAAATTCAAATCTCACTGTCAGCCCCAAGATGTGTCCTATCGGGCACAATGTTCGACAGAATGTTCCTCAATCCATGTAGCCAAATCATCATTTCCTGAAGGCATCCCCAGCTTTCCCCTTCACTACACTTATCACTCTACTACAAATTCCGAAAGGTTGCTATTCAGAAGATGACTCGTCCACCCCACTCATTGCTCCTAAATCATGTAATCCTAGGTGGCTTGCACTACATTGCAAATCTCACACCTGCGAGTGCAAGTGCTGGGCTAATTTAACCGCGCTCAGCATTAAGCTCAAGTTGCTCATCATCATCTACATGGTTATCTCAGTGAACACGTGGCACCAGGAGCCTGTAAATTTGCTTACAGGAGGGTTGGCTAATTTCTAAAAACTCTACCTCCCGATGTAAGGCCGATTTAACAGCGGCGCAATCAGCTGCCGTGGTATCGATCTCGCCAATGCTGTCAGAACAGGTAATCAAGGGGTTGTCCAAACCTGTGCTCAGGGGCGCTGCCTATTCTGTAACGCTTCCAACACTCGAATGACAGCGTATTCTGAGCTCCTATGCCAAATGTTCCTTTTTCAAAAGGATAAGAAGGGACAGCAGTAAATAGCTGAAAAACTCAATTCAATTTACTGTCGATACAAAACAGAAAATCAAATGAACATAACAACACAAGGAAAACTACCAATGGTGGATGATGTTATCACGACAAACTCCCATCTTGTCCCAGCAAAAACTATGCTCAGAACGACCATTCAATTGGCACAGGCACTGAGGATAAATGAAGTGGAAGGACTGAACCGGGGTAAAAAAAAAAAAGTTGCTCTGAGCACTATGGGAGTTAACATCTGAGCTCATCAGTCCCCTGGAACTTAAAACTACTTAAACCTAACTAAACTAAGGACATCACACACATCCATGCCCGAGGCAGGATTCGAACCTGCGACCGTAGCGGTCACGCGGTTCCAGACTGAAGCGCCTACAACCGCTCGTCCACTCCGGCCGGCATTTCTAAAAAACTTATAAATGATTGTAAAGTGGAAGCAACCAATTTTAGAAGAGGTAAACTTCTTGAATATATACAAAGGCTATCGGCACTTAATAAATTTAAAATAAACTGAACAAGCCAACACATCAATCAAAGAAAAATTGAACAGGTAGTAACGGAATTTACTATAATTCTGATTTTAAACGTTCAGGAAAACAGCGCTATGAGTGCCAACATGCGGCGTAATTGTTCTGATGAGGAGGACTAGCTGGCCTTCCTGAATCTTGTACCACAATTCAGATCTGCAAACTGGAGCCCGACCAATATTAAATCAAGAAAATAAGAAGTATTAAGGGCAGCTACTTATAAGCGCATCCTACTAACATATTGCCTCTACATTTAAAGGCCCCTTTAATTAATAAAACTTGGCCAATGCCAGATAATAAAACCTTTAAAAAATTAGCAAATTAAGGAATGGCCAGTCATGGTTATTCAAAAATTTAAACCTGGCTAGCGACAGATAGCAAAATTTAGCAAATTCAACAGCCTCGGCAACGGACTGTGCCAAATATTCCCTTTCGTAAATGTGCCGCCTACGGCCCTTCAAAACTTTAACCAAACAGAGTTAAGCTCCTCAGCTCACATTAATTAAAACACAAAATAGGATAATGAGTTTTTTTAAAAAAGGAACATAAAACAAAATGTTACAATTAATGCGATAGAAGTCGAAATAACGTTACCTAATTTAATTGTCTGCAGCGTGAGGTGATGCAACAGATGGTAGGCTCAGTGGAGATTACGCACGCAGGCGGCCAGTCCACGAGAGAAGTATGGGGCCAACACGTTCTGTGTCCTCAGCGTGTTTCACAACAACTGTAACACAGGAACAAACTAAGGGAGCGTCTAAGTTGCAGCACCACCAGCCTCTGTCATAATATCCCGTAATCGGGTGACCAGTCAGGAAGGGATTCACTTAGCAGCCACCACCTCCATAAAAGCCTACCGTTCTCCCCACAAGAAACAACAATCATTTGTAATATTTTAATTACTTTACTTCTGTAAGGTATACTGGTGAGTTTCAAAACTCCGTGGTTCTCGGGTTCGAAACCTGCAACTGCTTAAATCCAGAAAAATTATGAAAATGAAAGTATGTATGTCTGTATACCTGTTTGTATCTCTATTCCCACATGTACTCCTGAACGACTACAGCCATTTCTACATACACTATGTGATTAAAAATGTTCAATTTGCCATACACATTATGTTATCAAAGTATCCAGACTCCTGGCTGAAAATGGCTTAAAACTTAGTGGAGCCTTCCATCGGTATTGCTGGAATTCAATATGGTGTTGTCCCACTCTTAGCCTTGATGAGAGCTTCCACTCTCGTAGGCATACGTTCAGACAGGTGCTGGAATGTTTCTTGGGGAACGGTAGCCCATTCTTCACGGAGTACTGCACAGAGGAGAGGTATCGATGTCGGTCGGTGAGGCCTGGCACGAAGTCAGCGTTCCAAAACATCCCAAAGGCGTTCTGTAGGATTCAGGTAAGAACTCTGAGCAGGCCAGTCCATTACAGGGATTTTATTGTAGTGTGACTACTCTTCCACAGGTCGTGCATTATGTACAGGTGTTCAGTTCTGTTGAAAGAGGCAAACGACATCACGGAATTGTTACTCAACACTGAGAAGCAAGAAGGTGCTTAAAACATCAATGTAGGCCAGTGCTGTGATAGTGCCACGCAAAACAACAACGGGTGCAAGTCTCCTCCACGAAAGACACGACCACACCATAGACCCACCGCCTCCGAGTTTTACTGTTGGCACTACACACGCTGGCAGACGACGTTCACCGGACCTTCGCGGTACCCATACCTTGCCATCGGATCGCCACATTGCCTACCGTCATTCGTCACTACACAAAACGTTAATCCACTATTCAATCGTCCAATGTCTACGCTCCTTACACCAAGTGATGCGCGGTTTGGCATTTACCGGCATGATGTGTGGATTATGAGCAGCCGCACGACCATGAAATCGAAGTTTCCTTACCTCCCGCCTAACTGTCATAGTACTTGCCGTGGATACTGATTCTGTCTGGAATACCTGTGTAATGGTCTGGGTAGATGTCTGCCTATTACACTGTACGATCCTATTCAACTGTCGGTGGCCTCTGACATTCAACAGACGAGGTCGGCCTCTACGTTTTTGTGCTGTCCAAGTCCCTTCAAGTTTCCACTTCACTATCTCATCGGAAACAGTGGACCTAGAGATGTTTAGGAGTGTGGAAATCTCGCGTACAGACGTGTGACATAAGTGACACCCAGTCACCTGATCACGTCCGAAGTCCGTGAGCTCCGCGGAGCGCCCCATTCTGCCCTCTCACGATGTCTGATGTCTACTGAGATCGCTGATATGGAGTACGTGGCAGTAGGTGGCAGCACAACGCACCTAATATGAAAAACGTATGTTTTTACGCTTGTCCCGATACTTTTGATCACATAGTGTATCTTGGTACATATATCCTTTACTCTCAAGAGACAATTGCTATTAGGGAAAGACCCCCTTGCTTAAATTAGTTCAGAAGATACCACGTCACAAACAATGGGAATCGTGAAAAACTGCGGCCGAATACATTACTTTCAAATGTGTTACTTCTATGCTAATAACTGTATTCGCAATAAATTTCGCAAACAGCATTACATACGGTGCTAACTGCACATACCATGTTACCACAATTAGTTCAGAAGATATGGCGGCATAAAAATGAGATACATTAAAAACTGTCGCATAATGCATGATGTCTAACTATGTAACTGATTTTCTACTAACCCTAGCCGGCCGCGGTGGTCGTGCGGTTCTAGGCGCTGCAGTCCGGAACCGCGTGACTGCTACGGTCGCAGGTTAGAATCCTGCATCGAGCATGGATGTGTGTGATGTTCTTAGGTTAGTTAGGTTTAAGTAGTTCTAAGTTCTAGGGGACTGATGACCTAAGATGTTTAGTCCCATAGCGCTCAGAGCCATTTGAACCATTTTTGCTAACCCTAGTCTCAACATGTTATGCAAACAGTATCCACATATGCCGCTGAATGTACCTACGGAATTGTATCACCGTGTGACACATATATCGGGCGATATGACGTAAACACTCAGATGGGTAAAAACGTGCTGATCATGCACGAAGATTCAGTGGAATGATCCTTTACTACTAAACCACTCGTACAGTTGAGTCAGTTTAAGGAAATCCCTGACACCTGGTAGCGCTGTTGACAACTGTCAACTGCGAACCGGAAATGGCTGTAGGAGCAAACTGTTGCCGTCTACACAGTTACGAAGATACGTTGCCACAGGGAAGTTTATAAAATAGCTTGGTAGACACGCGAAGCGGATGCGCCAAGCACAAAAGGTGCCCAAATGTTTCTAAGCACTATGGTACTTAACATCTGAGGTCATCAGTCCCATAGACTTAGACTGCTTAAATCTATCTAATCTAAGGACAGCACACACATCAAAGCCCGAGGCAGGATTCGAACCAGCGACCGTAGCAGCAGCGCGGTTCCGGACTGAAGGGCGTAGAACCACTCGGTCACAGACGCCGGTTGCGCCAAGATCAGAAATTGTCAGGGGTTATGGGTACTTAATTTGAATTTGGATACTGTACCTTTGCATTTGTACATTATGCTCATTTATTTGTACGGCTGTTTCATAATTTCGAACGTGTTTTCACGAATACATGAAACTGAAGTTTTTCGATACTTCATTAAAAGCAGATTTCGCCTCTAAAAGAAAATTGTAAAATGAAATCTTACAATGCCTGGTGTGTAAGCTAGTTTTTGACAATATATTAGCAATGGCGGACGAAGACTTGGGCAAAGTAAGTCACCGTCATTCCACCAACGGCTCTGCCGTAAAGGGCAAAGGAGAAGACAGAGGTTCAGCGCACTCTCTTGTCCTTGGGAAGGAAAACTGCCCCTAATAGGAGGACAAAGCATCAATGATTATCGGTATGACGGTATGTGGATGCAAAAGGAAATCGAAACCACTGGACTAAAAACGCATAATATGTATCCACGCGGCATGTGGCCTATAACTGAGAAAAAATTTTATGATCATTTCTCAATTGGTAAACGGTTCCGGATTAGTGACCCATTCGGATCTCCGGGAGGGGATCGACGAGGTGGCTGTAAAACTAAGCTGGAGTAACCAATGATGGAATAAATTTCGTCCAGACGGTACTTGTAATGTCAGAAGTTTGTACGTGGTAGGGATGCTAAAAATTCTGGAAAGAGAAATGGTAAGACGCAGTCTAGATATAGTGGGCTTCAGTGAAGCGCAATGGAAAGAAGAGGAGTTCAGGTCTGACCAGTATAGAGTAATATCAATAGCAGAACAAAATAGAATAACAGGAGTAGGCCTCCTTATAAATACGAAGGTAGGGAAGAGAGCGAATTGCTGTGAACAAATCAGTGATTGGGTTGTTCTTATCAGAATCGAAGCGAACCAACGATAGTAAGTGGAGTTAAACACGCCTTAGTCGCAAGGCAAAGATGAAGAGATTGAGAAAGTACAATTGAATGTGAAATTAAGTACTAACGAGCAATGAAAATGTAATAATTATGCGGGATCGTAACGCTGGCAGAGGAAGGAATAAAGAAAATGGTTAGGGGGAGAATGTCGTCTATCCACTTGGAATGAAAAAGGTAAAAGATTTAGCTGTGCAACAAATTTAAGATAGTAGCAGTGAATATTCTGCTCAAGAATCACAGCAAGAGGAGGTAGACTTCGAAAAGATCCAGTAGTCACTGGCATGGTCCGGCTGGATTACATCGTGTTCAGAATGAGATTCCGAAATGAGGTATTGGATCGTACGCGGGAGCAGATATAGAATCAGATCACAATTTAGCAATTATGAACAGTAGACTGAAGTTTAAGAAAATCGTACGGAAGAATCAATAGGCTAGGAAGTGAGATTCTGTAGTACTGAAGGATTAGGAGACGCGTGTGAAGTGTGCTAGGGATGTGGATACTGCGATAAGGATAATCGCGGTAGGTAGATCAGATGAACAGGAGTGGACATCTATAGGAAGAAGATTCACTAGGTGCTGGACAATCAGACGTTAAGTACAGCAGAAGTTACTGCAAAGTTACTGTTAGTTTTAAAGTAAGATAGTGTAGGTACCGTTCTTACGTTGTAAATATTTCATTGTCAATGAAAAAAATCTCTCAGTTTCCTTCCATTAGGAATGTCAAATGCACTTAACGACTGTGATATGTCTTTCCAAATGACAGAGAGCTACAATCAGTCGTCGTTTCCTCTCTTGCTTTATTAAGGCAAATCCAGATTTCTGCTAGTAACTAGCCATTACCAATGCAGTGTTTCAGAGTTTTAATAGATGCCCTAGTACGTCAACCACTGTTGTTCGGGGTCATGTCCTAGTCCGTTCAAGAATAGTCTTGAATGAACTGTGACAGGAACCCGAACAACTGGTGCATTCAAGTACAAGGAAAGGACGATGTGTAGTAAGTGTTAAATCAGGAAAGTTGTTACTTAGTAGATATGAAACAGCCAACAGCCTGAAAGAATATTTTGAAGAACTTTACAAAGGAATATATATCACCATGGAACAAAAATACTTCGAAGAAGGAAAATAAATGCTGTGAGACGAAGTAAGCCTCAGGTTATGAAAGTGCAACTTGAAGCAGTACTGAAAGAGAGCAAAAAAGATCCGGATTCAAATGACCTGCAGGCTGAGTTGTAACAGAATTGTGGACAGAAAATGAGGGATTAAGTCTTGGAACTGTAAACTGCATTATGATTGTGTATCTCTTTCAGATTAGTTTGCAGAAAGTAAGACAATACTCATTCATGGGAAAGGGATACCACAGACTTGTCTAATTATAAAACGACTTCTCTGTTCTCAACTGCCGCGTGGGATTAGCTGAGCGGTCTCAGGCGCTGCAGTCATACACTGTGCGGCTGATCCCATCGGAGGTTCGAGTCCTCCCTCGGGCATGGGTGTGTGTGTTGGTGCTTAGGATAATTTAGGTTAAGTAGTGTGTAAGATTAGGGACTGATGACCTTAGCAGTTAAGTCCCATAAGATTTCACACAGATTTTTTGTTGTTGTCGCCTGCAGGAAATCCATGAAAAAAAGTAGAATAAAGTTCAGAATAGAACCAGAACATCAAGAGACTCGGTTTAGCTTCGGATAAAAAAATCTTTATCAGTGAAGCTACAAAGTAATCATAAGCATGTTAGAAAGAAGTCAATGCAAACATGGAGGAGTGCCACAAGGTATAGTGTACTGTCAGAAATCAGACAGCGTATGTTAATGGAAGAGCCAAGCAATATATTGCTACCTGCTACGTATAACTCGCGAATAGATCATAAAGACTAAATTACAGAAATTTGAACTTACATAGAAGCCTACCAGTTCTGCACATCATTAACGGACTGGAACAGGAAAGGAGGAACCACAAATTGGCCTGCAAATTTAACATGCAGAGGTAGATTTAGATCTTATTTCAGTAGATATTTAATTTTGATTTACTATCCATCGGTGTGTGGCAGTTCTTTCTGTGTCGACTATGTGCCTGGAGATGCCTTGTAACTGTACATTATTATACCAACACTTCGACGGGAACTCGCCACTGTGTCCTCATACAACTCCATAACAGTCCTGGCCTTGCAGCATAGCGAATTATCTTATAGAGAAATGCTACTGCCGTCGGGAAACATGATCGTCACGAAGCGGTGTTCGAGTTAAGCAACCAGTACCCAATATACCTTGGCCGTCGTTGTACCTTGCACGAGCTCCACTGGACCCACGGGTGCCCACTTGATTTTTGCCCACAGCATAATAGAGCCGCCGCCAGCGATAGGATGGCGAGACTTCGCTACAAAGTTCCATCTATAGAAGTAACCAAATTCCTAAGTAATATAATATGGAAATATAAGTTACTAAAACAAAAATGATGGGTTTTAATTGGACAAAAGCACTGGAGACACATCGTGATAGGAAAAAACTACTGAATGACTTAGTCACTTCAATTACCTTTGAGATACTATAAGGTACCAGAGTGAACTCGATGAGGACAACGAACTGGAGAAATATCAAATGATATGCGGAGCAATAAATAGAACACTCAGAAAGAAAGTGAGAAAAAAAGACAAAACTGAAATTTGTCTTGACAACTACTGAAAAGTAAGAAAGTCAACTCCAATGAGAGAAATAATGTTTCTAAAAAGAGTTATGGGCTGTACAAGATTATATAGACTAAGAAACAAATGTATAAGACCAGAACTTGTGATACATCCAGTAAATGAGAAGATAGTCTGATTGACATAGGTGTCTAGAACATCTTGAAAAGATGCCAGATTCAAGACTACCAAAAGATGGCTTATATTTCAGACCTCTAGATACTAGATCCCTAAGAAGACCAAGGGAAGTTGGCTTGATACTTAGAAGACTGAGCAGATCTATGGCCTAGACCATATTGAAAGAAGAGGAGGAGGAGGAGGAGGAGGAAGAAGAAATCTGCAACCTTCTTCAAATATTGTTCAAGTGTACATCGAAGAAGAAATGACGACAATTAAAGGTAGGTTCAGGAATGGGATTAGAATTCAGAGTGAAGGAATGTCAACAATAAAATTCTGAGAGAAGGTGAGGAAGAGGTACGGGACATACTGTGTTGAATGAACAGTCTACTGAGCTCAAATTTTATAGTGAGAGTAAACTGGAGATAGGGAAAAGTTATGAGAAGCAGCAGAAATGAGATGAGTGATACAGCGAACACGGAAATTGGGGATGACGAAGGAGTTCTGCTACAAGAGGTCATTAACAAAGAGAATACGAGTTTAATCTTCAAGTTCCATACTTCACAAATCATGGCGCTGCTGTTACATCAGTTATAATCGGCCGGTGCTTACGTCACCCTAAGTTCACTAGATGCCTTGTCTGCCAGTCTGCCATACATCGCGAACGCTCGACTCCATGCAGTGGCCACAGGAGATAAATATGTCAGTTAAAAAGTACCCTTTAGGACTCTTAACTTTGTCATGTGCTATCGAGAGCTTGCATATATTTAAACTCACAATTAAGATTTATCATACTCGTGTGCAATAGTTGTTCGTTCTCCGACGGAGATGGCTGCTGACATCCGTAAGACCTGCAGTGTCATGTGCTGTGACGAACGCGCCGCAGCCTGTCCTTCTCGTAGGCCTCGTAATGAGCTTCCTTCGCTCCCACTGTAGTTCCTCGTGTATGACGAGTTGAGAAGTGTGCTGCTGCTGAGGTTCTCTCTTACTGAGGCACGCAGGGGTGTACGGCTGGTCGTGACTTACTGATAGTACGGAAGATGAGTCCATGATTTTGCTGCAGTACACTAGCATTGATAAGGCGAAATGACCGACTGTCGGCATCAGATGGCCTATAACGAAGATGAGTTTTGTGAGACTTTCGAGGGTATAAGAGGGAAATAAATTAATTGATGCAACGTACACAACTGCAAATGTGTTCCATCAGAGGAGGAGCGATATCTGAAATGTGTTTCTTGCTATCCTCCATATTTAAAATAAAAAAAAAAACATAGCTATTTCACCTCCATTATGAGAAAACATGTGTGCTGTGTCAAACGAAAACTGGTCACACAGCAACGTCACTGTTATATCCCTGGAAAAAAGCGTGCTATATCGATATTCATTTAGTCATGGAAAACTCCGTTTATGTGCTGAGAGAAAGTTGTGTATCTTACGATTAATTTCCGTAACTTATTTTGACAATTGATCGCCGTTTACAGATTGCACTTCAAGTTGAAGAAGAATGGATGTCTTTAAAAATGGAAGAGAAACATAAGTAGGAGAAACGTAACTGCGAGATAACTATGCAGTAAGAACAGAAGAAATACTTCAACTGATCGACGGAAGAAGGAAGTACAAATATGTTCACAGAAAATCACGCATACAGAAATACAAGACACTTAGGAATGAAATAAACAAGAAACGCAGGGAAGTTATGGCGAAATAACTGCGTGAGGAATGTGATAAAATCGAAAAAGAAATGGTTCTCATAGGAACTGACTCGTCATGTAGAAATGTGAAGACAATCTTCGGTGAAATTAAAAGCTGTAACATTAAGAGTCGAATGAGAATTGCATTGTTAAATGCAGAGGAGACAATGAATAGGTGGGAAGAGTACATTGAATTCATCTATGAGGAGAAGGACTTGTCTGATGACGTGATAGAGAAGATATGAGACAGGGGATACAGTATTACAGTCAGAAATTAAAACAGATTTGCAAGAATTACGTTCAAATAACTCAGAAAGGATAGATAACATTCCATCGGAATTTCTGACACTGTGGAGGAAATGGCAAAAAAATGACTATTCATGTTTCTGTGTAGAATATACCATCTGAATTTCGGAGAAACATCATCCACACAATTAGTAAAATAGCAAGAGCCGTCAATTGCGAGACGTGCCGCACAATCAGCTTACCAGTTCATGCATAGAATTTGCTGTTAAGAAAATTATACAGAAGCCTGGAAAAGAAACGTGGGTTAGAGAACGATTATTTTGACTTCGGGAAAGGTAAAGGCACCAGAGAGCAGTTCTAACGTTGCGGTTGATAACAGAGGCAAGCCTGAGGAAAAATCAAGACACATTTGTAGGAAAATTTTGACACGGCGAAAGCGTTCGGCTTGTAAATTGGCGCAAAAAGTTCAGAAAAAATGAGTGGTAAGCTATAGGCAATTATGGTAACATACAATACCTACGTTCGCTCAGATTAAAAAGCGTATAAGACGGGGATTTAACCTTTCGCCCCTTACTGTTCAATCTATACCTCGAAGAACCAATGACGAAAAGGAAAGAGAGGTTCAAGAGTGGGATTAACACTAGAGGTGAAAGGATATCAATGGTAAGATTTGCTGTTGACATTGCTGTTCTCAGTGAAAGTGAAGAAGAATTACAGTGTCTTCTGAATAGAATGAACAGTCTAATGACTACTGAATATGAACTTCGAGTAAATCGAAGGGAGACGAAACTAACGGGAATTAGCAGAAATGAGAACCTCGACAAACTTAACATCATAATTGGGGATCACGAAGTAGACGAAGTTGAGCAATTCTGCTACTCAGGCAGCAAAATAACCCATGACGAGCGGAGCAAGGAGTACATAAGAAGCAGACTTGTTTTCTCAAAAGTGGTATTTCACAAGGGAAATCTGCTAGTGTGAAACATAGGTCTTAATTTCAGAAAGAGTTTTCGGAGAATCTACGTTTAGAGCACAGATTTCTATGGTAGTGAAATATGGACTGTCGTAACATAACATATTCTACAGAGTGTCGACATATTGCCATAGTCTACTCTGTCCAATCGAGCACGTATGGCACATCATCGGACGACAACTCCGGTGTTATCCACAGCTGGTTAACTGCCCTTGTGTCGACTGACTAAGTGCAACAGGCTTGGAACTTCATCAGAGATACCGACATCTTGCTCCCGTACGACACAGTGCGTGCACATTTTCTTGCTTTCATTCAACATTATGTCTGTTACACCGGTTATTAATGATCCAGCATTTCACATTTGCAACGCCTGTTATGGCGCTTACCTTAGCCTGTGAACTTGCAACGTTACCTAGACAAGCATATTCCTGAAATTCTATTACCTTACATTAATTTATACCTCCTGCCTCGACTTTTTGGTGTAGTATGAAACTTTGGCCTTAAATCGAGGAGGACATTTCTGAGGCTACCTCTGGAAGGCAGAGTTAATCATGGATTTTGGAGGAACAGGAATGAAAAGAACCGATGCGTTTGAAATTTGGTGCTGTGGAATAATGCTCAAAATCAAGTGACCTAAGACGATGATAAACAAGAAGGTTCATTGCAGAATCGGCGAGGATAGAAATATGTGGAAGTCATTCATAAGAAGAAGGGACGCTGTGATAGTCAAGTATCATGACATCAGGGAATAGTTTTCATGATACTACAGAAAGCTGTAATGTGTAAGAACTGTAGGGGAAGGCAGAGAGTTCCATATACATCCAACAACCATCTGATGACACTGGGTGTAAGTGCACTCTGAAATGAAGAAGTTGGCACGGGAAAGGAGATTGTAGCCGGTCGAATGAAAACAGCCAGATGAATGATGACCTCGTAAAAAAATAGAAGAGGCCACATATCAGAGCGTGACACCATTAGGCAGCTGCAGATTTTAAAACTAACGTTGTGACCTTGGCAAGCGTTAATACAAGACAATAAGTTCTGTTTGCTCCATTGGAATCTTGAACTTTGGTGATTTCGTTGAGTCCTCATTTTTGTCCGTAGACTATTTTCTGCTTTGTTTGTGGATGAGATCAGCTACTGTACTTGAAACTGGTCAGAAACGATGTAGTGAGTGTTTAAAGTGCTCTTCTTCGTATTAAATGGTCGGATTGCTGCAGGGCGTTTATTACTTCTATAATAGTAGTGACAAATTTAATACCGGATCTAGAGTCAAAGCGCTGATTACGATCCTTACTTGTACTGCTTTCAGTGCTGTATAGCAGTACTGTGGATCACACCAGGTCAGCCCATAAGCGTTTCTGAAAATACACCTGGAGAAAAACTTCGCGTTATTTGTCTAGCGCGATATGCATCCAGCACGCGTCTATATACTCGATTACGCGCTAAGCCACGGATGTGCAGAGGAACAGACGTAAGGAGCATTTCTCGCAGCCCATTTTCCAGACGGAAAGTTTCAGACTTGCCTTTCTCATTTCATTGTCACTACTTGTTACCAGGAGAATAATTACTGAAGTTTAAGCTCTTCTCGCTTTCTGGGAGGTCTCTATGTTACAAGCCTCAGATGAAAATATGAACTTGTCGACAAGCCTCTGAGAAGGTGGATGTTAAATTAAGGCGAAAATGATAAAGAACACTGCTCAACAAGTAGGAAAAGTATCAAAATGAAGGAGCTGCCTTTGTCTTCGAGAAGACTGAGGAAAAATGGTGGGTTCTTTTAGAATTTTCAGAGAAGACCGCGTTCTCTGTGTGTTCCTGGAGTGGGTTTAAATTGCATCATTGAAGACGTTTGCCTTAAAGGAAGACGGCCTTTCACGAGGGATGTGGTTTCATTACAGAATTAACACGTCAGAGAGTGTTTCGTGGAACATCAAACAATCGCCCTTACCGCAAGACGAGGGTATGTGCTGACATGACAGAACATCGACAACTCTTGCGGAAAAGATGAACACACAATATTTCTACCTATATATTTAACAAAACGCTACATATTTGAAGCAGTTGAAAGTAAAGTACCAACAAGCGATAGTTAGTTATTACCATTTTGTTTACATACCCCACAGCAAAGTTTAAACAGAAAAACGAATGTTGTACTGTGATTTCACATTAATTGTATGTTATATATGTGACGATGCTGTGCTGACTATATTTATATCTTTTGAGGATGCCTCTATGGCTTTATCACTTTAGCACACGGTGTAGATAAGATCTGAGGATGGTCATTACGGACTGAAACCGGTCATCGTCAAAAGAACTGACATTGTGATCAAAGACTGGAATAAAAAACATTTGTATGTTATACACTCCTGGAAATTGAAATAAGAACACCGTGAATTCATTGTCCCAGGAAGGGGAAACTTTATTGACACATTCCTGGGGTCAGATACATCACATGATCACACTGACAGAACCACAGGCACATAGACACAGGCAACAGAGCATGCACAATGTCGGCACTAGTACAGTGTATATCCACCTTTCGCAGCAATGCAGGCTGCTATTCTCCCATGGAGACGATCGTAGAGATGCTGGATGTAGTCCTGTGGAACGGCTTGCCACGCCATTTCCACCTGGCGCCTCAGTTGGACCAGCGTTCGTGCTGGACGTGCAGACCGCGTGAGACAACGCTTCATCCAGTCCCAAACATGCTCAATGGGGGACAGATCCGGAGATCTTGCTGGCCAGGGTAGTTGACTTACACCTTCTAGAGCACGTTGGGTGGCACGGGATACATGCGGACGTGCATTGTCCTGTTGGAACAGCAAGTTCCCTTGCCGGTCTAGGAATGGTAGAACGATGGGTTCGATGACGGTTTGGATGTACCGTGCACTATTCAGTGTCCCCTCGACGATCACCAGTGGTGTACGGCCAGTGTAGGAGATCGCTCCCCACACCATGATGCCGGGTGTTGGCCCTGTGTGCCTCGGTCGTATGCAGTCGTGATTGTGGCGCTCACCTGCACGGCGCCAAACACGCATACGACCATCATTGGCACCAAGGCAGAAGCGACTCTCATCGCTGAAGACGACACGTCTCCATTCGTCCCTCCATTCACGCCTGTCGCGACACCACTGGCAGCGGGCTGCACGATGTTGGGGCGTGAGCGGAAGACGGCCTAACGGTGTGCGGGACCGTAGCCCAGCCTCATGGAGACGGTTGCGAATGGTCCTCGCCGATACCCCAGGAGCAACAGTGTCCCTAATTTGCTGGGAAGTGGCGGTGCGGTCCCCTACGGCACTGCGTAGGATCCTACGGTCTTGGCGTGCATCCGTGCGTCGCTGCGGTCCGGTCCCAGGTCGACGGGCACGTGCACCTTCCGCCGACCACTGGCGACAACATCGATGTACTGTGGAGACCTCACGCCCCACGTGTTGAGCAATTCGGCGGTACGTCCACCCGGCCTCCCGCATGCCCACTATACGCCCTCGCTCAAAGTCCGTCAACTGCACATACGGTTCACGTCCACGCTGTCGCGGCATGCTACCAGTGTTAAAGACTGCGATGGATCTCCGTATGCCGCGGCAAACTGGCTGACACTGACGGCGGCGGTGCACAAATGCTGCACAGCTAGCGCCATTCGACGGCCAACACCGCGGTTCCTGGTGTGTCCGCTGTGCCGTGCGTGTGATCATTATTTGTACAGCCCTCTCACAGTGTCCGGAGCAAGTATGGTGGGTCTGACACACCGGTGTCAATGTGTTCTTTTTTCCATTTCCAGGAGTGTATAATTAAAAGGCTACTGAAGATAAATATTTTCTCGTGTTTTTGTCTATCCTAGTATGCATATTTTACGTATTGCTGTAAAACAAACAAAGTTTCGACACATTATTGTTATTGTTATTATTGCGTATCCTAGTATGCGTATTTCACGTATTACTGTAAAAAAACAAGTCTCGATACATTATTATTATTGTTGTTATTATTATTATCAGCCTTTGAACAACCACTCTAGACTATTAGAAACAGTACGGCCTCCAGTAATACGAACACATTTCCTTCCATTGAGCTTCATAATGGTGTCTACCAAACCAATCAATTCGTCGTCAGGGGCTTTTGTCTTGCAGTGAAGCCAAGAGGTACCTTGTTACATCTGATGGTCGGTAGCTTATCGGCAATGTTAGAAAAGTAAATAATAGGAATTGTGCAGCTGACGCTAAAAATCACCACTTCTTTCCTCACTGCCTAACGTTAATTGCACTTTTTACTCACATAGAGAAGTAACGCAGTTCAAACTCCTGCAACCCCGCCAAATTAGGATTATCTCTAGTTTTCGTGAATACATTACAACTAAAGCCTGATACATTGTTTTGGAAAGAATTCGGCTGATTTCCGTCTCCATCATTGTCCTGCCTGAACCTGTTCTCTATTTGTATGCCGCGCGGGGTAGCCGCGCGGTATGGACGCTTTGTAATGGATCGCCTGGCTCCTCCCGTCGGAGGCTCGAGTCCTCTCTCGGGCACGGGTGTGTGTATTGTCCTTAGCGTAAGTTTGTTTAAGTTCAATTAGTGTGTAAGCCTAGGGATCGATGACATTAGCAGTTTGGTCCCATAGTACCTTACCACAAATTTCCAATTTCTATTTCTAGGAAATCGTTGACGAGACGTTCCATTTCAGAAGTATCATTTTCCTTCTTAGACTATTCTGAAATGATAATCTTATTTTAGTTAATTTTGCGCTCTTTGGTATTTGCAGACTACCTTCGTGATGTGCTACACAGTAAAAAGTTTCGCGATACTAGAGAGAGTTGTAATGTGTAAAAACTGTAGGGGGAGGGAGAGATTTCCAAATATCCAACAAACATTGGAGGACACTGGGCGTAAGTGCATTCTGAAATGAAAAGGTGTTAGCATTTAGCATCATACATTCCACATACAAATGCAGAGAAAACAACATCTGTTGTGCTTTTAGTAATGGTCTCTCACAATCGTGGAAAAGTCCGCCGCTCGTGGTCTCGCGGTAGCGTTCTCGCTTCCCGAGCACGGGGTCCCGGGTTCGATTCCCGGCGGGGTCAGGGATTTTCACCTGTCTCGAGATGACTGGGTGTTTGTGTTGTCCTCATCATTTCATCATCATCCAGGAATGTGGCGAAATTGGACTGAGCAAAGATTGGGGAATTGTACGGGCGCTGATAACCACGCAGTTGAGCGCCCCACAAACCAAACATCATCATCATCACAATCGTGGAAAGAAGTGTGGCTACGGGGTTTCTGCGCCAATTTTCTTAAATTCTTAACTTCAAGTGACCTAAATAACTGACCTTGACCTAGTTCACTGACCTTTTGTGATTTCATAAGATACGCACCTTTTTTAGATGATGTAATAACTACGATATGGAAGGCGTAGCTCTTTTTTCGATGGCATCATCAAGAGATGGATGTGGGAAAATCACCCTGATTTGAAAGTGAGGGGTGATTTAGAAATTGAAGATGGTTGTGGGTGGTGAATTTAAACATACAGACATATTTATTCTAAAATCATGTAAATAGTGTACCCTGCAGTATATTACAGGTTGCACAAAAGTATCCGAATGCTCTGAAATTTTTGATCTATGTTTATCCAGAACAGCAGCACTTGTATACGTGCAAAGTTCAGACGAAGCATTAAATTAAATGTTTTCCACATGCAATTTGTTGCCAAGTGCCACAATGCAGGCAGACACAGCCTGCACTAAACTCGTCGTCTATGAATCTCTCAAGCCTCAATTTATCTGAGAAAAGTACATATGCGTTTTTGCCTAACTGGCGATATATAACATGACTGGAAATTGCAGAAGTATTGACTAGTTGACTAAGTAATTTCCTTTGTTCCGACATGTCTCACATCCAATAGCGAAAAATGACAAGCATGCCACATTACAAAACACACAGGGACGCTACAGCTTAAAGTGCATTTGTCAAAGGGAGTACCTGTGTTATAACTATGTCAAAATATCTTCTGATGTCAACGACAGACAAAGATCATAGTGATGTCCTATATTAATTATTTTCCAGTTCTGCGATACTTGTCATATATCGCCATGAACTTTGGAAGACTATAATCTCTCCAAAAATACAATAGTAAACCAAAAAAAAGTCTATGAGATGACTGAGAACTCTGAAGTATGCTATTTCCATTCCTTAACTCATGTTGACTCCTAAACTTACAGGTACACATCTTATTGAATATGAGAGGAAGTATAAAAATTCTCTCCACAAATGGTTAAAAACCAATGTTAGCTTGTGCAATGGAATGGACAAATTAGTAATATGTAGTTGTCGGAAATGAGATTTTCTCTCTATACTGTTCTCCAAAATTGTAAAAAACGCGACATAAAATCGACTAATGTTTTAAATCACTGTTGTAATGGCATTCATGCTATGATATGCATACTATGCATGGTTTTAGACACAACTGAGACTCAAATTAATTATTTCATCTACATCTACATCCATACTCCGCAAGCCACCTGACGGTGTGTGGCGGAGGGTACCTTCAGTACCTCTATCGGTTCTCCCTTCTATTCCAGTCTCGTATTGTTCGTGGAAAGAAGGATTGTCTGTATGCCTCTGTGTGGGCTCTAATCTCTCTGATTTTATCCTCATGGTCTCTTCGCGAGATATACGTAGGAGGGAGCAATATACTGCTTGACTCTTCGGTGAAGGTACGTTCTCGAAACTTTGACAAAAGCCCGTACCGAGCTACTGAGCGTCTCTCCTGCAGAGTCTTCCACTGGAGTTTATCTATCATCTCCGTAACGCTTTCGCGATTACTAAATGATCCTGTAACGAAGCGCGCTGCTCTCCGTTGGATCTTCTCTATGTCTTGTATCAACCCTATCTGGTACGGATCCCACACTGCTGGGCAGTATTCAAGCAGTGGGCGAACAAGCGTACTGTAACCTACTTCTTTTGTTTTCGGATTGCATTTCCTTAGGATTCTTCCAATGAATCTCAGTCTGGCATCTGCTTTACCGACAATCAACATTATATGATCATTCCATTTTAAATCACTCCTAATGCGTACTCCCAGATAATTTATGGTATTAACTGCTTCCAGTTGCTGACCTGCTATTTTGTAGCTAAATGATAAAGGATCTATCTTTCTGTGTATTCGCAGCACATTACACTTGTCTACATTGAGATTCAGTTGCCATTCCCTGCACCATACGTCAATTCGCTGCAGATCCTCCTGCATTTCAGTACAATTTTCCATTGTTACAACCTCTCGATACACCACAGCATCATCTGCAAAAAGCCTCAGTGAACTTCCGATGTCATCCACCAGGTCATTTATGTATATTGTGAACAGCAACGGTCCTATGACACTCCCCTGCGGCACACCTGAAATTACTCTTACTTCGGAAGACTTCTCTCCATTGAGAATAACATGCTGCGTCCTGTTATCTAGGAACTCCTCAATCCAATCACACAATTGGTCTGATAGTCCATATGCTCTTACTTTGTTCAATAAACGACTGTGGGGAACTGTATCGAACGCCTTGCGGAAGTCAAGAAACACGGCATCTACCTGTGAACCCGTGTCTATGGCCCTCTGAGTCTCGTGGACGAATAGCGCGAGCTGGGTTTCACATGACCGTCTTTTTCGAAACCCATGCTGATTCCTACAGAGTAGATTTCTAGTCTCCAGAAAAGTCATTATACTCGAACACAATACGTGTTCCAAAATTCTACAACTGATCGACGTTAGAGATATAGGTCTATAGTTCTGCACATCTGTTCGACGTCCCTTCTTGAAAACGGGGATGACCTGTGCCCTTTTCCAATCCTTTGGAACGCTACGCTCTTCTAGAGACCTACGGTACACCGCTGCAAGAAGGGGGGCAAGTTCCTTCGCGTACTCTGTGTAAAATTGAACTGGTATCCCATCAGGTCCAGAGGCCTTTCCTCTTTTGAGCGATTTTAATTGTTTCTCTATCCCTCTGTCGTCTATTTCGATATCTACCATTTTGTCATCTGTGCGACAATCTAGAGAAGGAACTACAGTGCAATCTTCCTCTGTGAAACAACTTTGGAAAAAGACATTTAGTATTTCGGCCTTTAGTCTGTCATCCTCTGTTTCAGTACCATTTTGGTCACAGAGTGTCTGGACATTTTGTTTTGATCCACCTACCGCTTTGACATAAGACCAAAATTTCTTAGGATTTTCTGCCAAGTCAGTACATAGAACTTTACTTTCGAATTCATTGAACGCCTCTCGCATAGCTCTCTTCACACTACATTTCGCTTCGCGTGATTTTTGTTTGTCAGCAAGGCTTTGGCTATGTTTATGTTTGCTGTGAAGTTCCCTTTGCTTCCGCAGCAGTTTTCTAACTCGGTTGTTGAACCACGGTGGCTCTTTTCCATCTCTTACGATCTTGCTTGGCACATACTCATCTAACGCATATTGTACGATGGTTTTGAACTTTGTCCACTGATCCTCAACACTATCAGTACTTGAGACAAAACTTTTGTGTTGAGCCAACAGGTACTCTGAAATCTGCTTTTTGTCACTTTTTCTAAACAGAAAAATCTTCATACCCTTTTTAATATTCCTATTTACGGCTGAAATCATCGATGCCGTAACCGCTTTATGATCACTGATTCCCTGTTCTGCGTTAACTTTTTCAAATAGTTCGGGTCTGTTTGTCACCAGAAGGTCTAATATGTTATCGCCACGAGTCGGTTCTCTGTTTAACTGCTCAAGGTAGTTTTCAGATAAAGCACTTAAAAAAATTTCACTGGATTCTTTGTCCCTGCCACCCGTTATGAACGTCTGAGTCTCCCAGTCTATATCCGGCAAATTAAAATCTCCACCCAGAACTATAACATGGTGGGGAAATCTACTCGAAATATTTTCCAAATTATCCTTCAGGTGCTCAGCTACAACAGCTGCTGAGCCAGGGGGCCTATAGAGACATCCAATTACCATGTCTGAGCCTGCTTTAACCGCGACCTTCACCCAAATCATTTCACATTTCGGATCTCCGTCAATTTCCTTCGATACTATTGCACTTCTTACCGCTATAAACACGCCTCCCCCTTCACTGTTCAGCCTGTCTCTGCGGTATACATTCCAATCTGAGTTTAGGATTTCGTTACTGTTTACGTCTGGTTTCAGCCAACTTTCTGTCCCTAGTACTATATGGGCGTTGTGATCGTTTATTAATGAGAGCAGTTCTGGGACCTTTCTATAGACGCTCCTGCAGTTTACTATTAGCACATTAATATTGTTATTCCCTGTTGCATTTTGCCTACTCCTATCTTGCCGCGTCTCAGGAGGCGTCTTGTCGGGCCTAGGGAGGGGATTCTCTAACCTAAAAAACCCCCATGTGCACTCCACACGTACTCCGCTACCCTTGTAGCCGCTTCCGGCGTGTAGTGCACGCCTGACCTATTCAGGGGGACCCTACATTTCTCCACCCGATAGCGGAGGTCCAGAAATTTGCACCCCAGATCTCCGCAGAATCGTCTGAGCCTCTGGTTTAAGCCTTCCACTCGGCTCCAAACCAGAGGACCGCGATCGGTTCCCACATATACGACGTCAGAAAAGCAAAAATCAAAATTATCATCAAGCACCTCAATGTTACTTTACTTGTACGCATTTTCCACCAAATTGGTGCTTTCTCCATCTGCCTTACATGATGGATAGCCCTGGAGCACGAAATTATGAAGGAATTAATTATTAATAATGAGGGAATTATTTATTAATTATCACAGGTCAATTTAAGTCCTTCTGGACCTCTGCTGTTATCTGAAAGAATCTGGAAGAAAATCAAGGTATAAAAGACTAGCACAAGAAATCTTTTCTTTTTGGTCAAAACACGTGCATAGTATTTGTTTTTAATTCTGTTGTAACAAAACTTATGCAGTAACACAGGACTGACAGCTCCATTCAGTGATGTTTTTGCCCATTCTTCCCATACTAACTTCAACATCCGAAATATGCGTAAAATTACAAGTAAGGAACGTTTAGTATGAGACGAGTTTTTGAAGTAAAATTAATATTATTCATTCTCGTCGACAGGTGCACTTTAAGCTGCATAGGCCATGTTTATTTTGTGGTTTGGAATGTGTGCATATTACGCCGCATTAATGTCACCAAGACACGATTTGTTAAACGCTCTGTCAGCGAATTCAGTCTTGTCGACTCCTGCCTGCCTATCTTGTGACAAAGCACGTGTAGATGTGTAAAATAATTAATTTGAAGCGCCGTTTATACTATACACACTCATAAGCACTGCTTTGCGTAATTTTTGGGATAAAAATCTGTGAATATGACACAAAAAACATCGAATACTTTTGACCACTCCATTAAGTAATTTCAAACACTGCACGTTACAACTTTTACGTAAAAGCTGGACCACTATGCAGCAAAAGCGAGCGTTCTGGTCCTTTTAGAACTCTGTAAAGGGCTTTGGAATACTGCAATTGCGTAATTTTGTACGTAAATACTTTTTAAGTTGACACAAACAACATTAGAATACATCTCAGCCCTCTTTACAAGTACTAGGGAATATGGCGAGTTACACCATTTACCTAATTTTTGTATAAATATAATGCAAAACAGAGCGTTCGAATACCTATGAACACTTTGTAAAGTAACTCGTTTGTGAACGCGCGCACGCGCCCATGTGTGTGTGTGTGTGTGTGTGTGTTTAAACTTATCTCCCACAGTCATCTGTTGCTGTTGTTGCGGTTTTCAGTCCAAAGACTGGTTTGATGCAGCTCTCCATGCTACTCTATCCTGTGCAAGCCATTTCATTTTCGAGTAACTACTGCAACGTACATCCTTTTGAATCTGCTGACTGTATTCATCTTTGGTCTCCCACTACGATTTTTACCTCCTCACGCTTCCCTCCAATACTAAATTGGTGCCCCCTTGATGCCTAAAATTGTGTTCTACCAACAGACCCCTTATTCTAGTCAGGTTGTGCCACAAATTTTTTTTCACCCCAGATTTATGCAGTACCTTCTCATTATTTACGTGGTCTACCTGTCTCATATTCAGTATTCTTTGTAGCTCCACATTTCAAAAGCTTCTATTCTCTTCTTGTCTAAAGGATTTATCTTCCATGTTTCACTTCCATACATGGCTACACTCCTTACACTTAAATTTATACTCGATGTTAATAACTCTCTCTTCTTCAGAAACGCTTTTCTCACTATTGCAAGTCTACATTTTATTTTCTCCCTACTTCAACCAATATCATTTACTTTGCTACCCAAATAGAAAAACACCTCTACTACTCTAAGTGTCTCATTTCCTAATCTAACTCCCTCAGCATCACCTAATTTTATTCGACTACGTTCCATTAGGCTCATTTTGCTTTTGTTGATGTTCATTTTATATCCTCCTTTCAAGACACTGTCCATTCTGTTCAACTGCTCTTCCAAGTCCTTTGCTGTCTCTAACAGAATTACAATGTTATCGGCAAACCTCGAAGTTTTTATTTGTGCTCCCTGGTTTTTAATACCTACTCCGATTTTTTCTTTTGTTTCCTTCACTGCTTGCTCAATATACAGACCGAATACCCAAGAGGATGTCACCATCATTTAACCATACAGTAGGGCTGCATAGCCTCGGAAAAATTATGGCTGTTTTTAGTCGTTCGCTGAGGAACGCAAGCCTCCCCACCAACAACAAGGTCCATGGTTCATGGAGGGGGGCACAGCCATCTATAATTTTTATATTTCCTGCCAGTTTACAATTTTCCCAATTTCGTATTTTGATGATGTTATCTAAAAATCAGGTGTGGCTTGTGAAATCGTAGTTACATAATTGAAAAAGCGGCAATGCTAATGACGTCATAGAAATGTCAAATACATAAACTGAGCCTCAATGACCTCATATCAAGGTCAATACCCTAGGTCACACTGTGTCCCAAAAGTAAGTAAAGTGAACCAGAATCCAAGTAGCCATATTACTATGATAGTTATGGACATAATTATCTCACTCGTGATGTTCTGCCTCTGGTATCCAGAAACAGATATTGCAAAATCTAGGGTACACACACTGCTAAACTCTTCCGCCTTGACTAGTGCGGCATTTATAGCAGATTAGTCTGAGCAGATCATAAATTTCATAATGGGGATGGGAAAGCTGTCTCAGAAGCCTCAGACTAGCAAAATGGGAGCCAATTTAAAACATTATGTGAAGGGACACTGAAATGTCCCGACAGATTGGTGAGAAGGGGCTCGAATAGGAGTTCAGCACCTCGCAGCCACTTCAAACCAAATGTTGAGGCTACTAGCCATTTGCTAAGCTAGGGACGAGTCAGGGGCGGTTCCTTATTGTCACTCCCGCTTGAGTTGGAGGTGGAGCCAAGTGATTCGGGCCTTGGTCAAACGAAATATTAGTACCGGGAGGGAGCGAAACAGCCAGCATCCCCTTCCTTTCTCGCATTCATTCTCAGTTTTTGGTAGTCGTTAGTTGAGATACGTGCCGTCCGAGTTCCGTCTCGACCACCACCGGTGCATCGTCACGTAACCTGTTTCCACGAGGTGAATCGTCAATCTTTTAACCACAGCTACATGCTAACTTAAAAAACAACACAGTCCTAGCAGTCCTGCAATGTACTCTTCGCTAAAGTCTGTAATAAATTTCTGGTACTTGTTTTTAGTGGCAGTTTTGTATTATTATAGTGTTGCGTAACGGCAGTCGAAATCAGTCAATTTATCCCTTGCAAGATACAGCCACATACAGTAACACTGCGGTACACAAATATTTCCTGCAAGCAGCATAAGAAATCCACATATCCTGTAGAGGGGATGAATTAATTACCTGAGAATAAAGCTGACTTGCACGATGGCATTTTCACCAGTCACCAGGAACCTACTCGTTTCTTCCTCCCATCCATGCTCTAAGGCACTATGGTGTTCAGAGTATACTACAACCGACCTGCTGTGTAGAACTAAATACAGGATCAGCTAGGCTTGATGGCTCTTTTCTGTTCACAGGCAAGTGCAAAATTACTGCTGCGATTGAGTTGTATGGCAGGGAAGAGTCTGTCCTCGTGGACACTGGGATCGATATAGGTTAGGTTTATTGTACTCGTGTTTACTTTCTGCTATCTGTTGAGTCGAAGCTCGTTAACCACCGTATTAGGAAGCAACGAAGAAAACATTAGGATCTCTGTATAGGCTATGTACAAACCACGCACCTATGTAAAAGTTCGCAGAAACTGACCCAATGTCAAGAAATGTAATAATTTATCACTAAAAGCCAAATGTATCCTAGTTATGTAGAGCTGTGACGAAGACAACATGTTTTTCACTGTACTCTGAAATTATAAATCTGTCTGAAAAGAGACATGGTGACGCATTATTGTCTAATAAATTATTTACTTAGAACTGGTTTTGCTCATAGACCATTGTTACAGTGTTGTAAAAAGGAACGAAACAAAATACGAAGCTATAAACATCGAACAAAACACAGTTTCCAAAGAAAAACGCAATTGAAAATACTACATTCTTTCCAAAAGTTTTACAGTGACTGCATCACGTGACGGTTAAAAAGGTAAGAAACTTATGAAGTAGGTATTCAGTACTATAGCAATGGCTCAGTCAACAACGAGGGAAAAAACTGGCATTCCAGTAAAAAAGCACGATCAAGAATCTCACTAAGCTAAGTCAAAGATCACGCAACCAAACTGAATACAAATATAAAATAAGATGCGTCATAATGCAGTAACTTACGAAGTATAAGACATTCAAATACAGCTATGATGATGAGAAGGATTTTGTTCAGGTACAAACTTTTTTTCTTGCTCAAGCACGGCGACCAAAATCAAAGGTCCAAATACATCTAGATAACATAAACACTTCACTTACTTGGAATTAAATTACATTCTAATTCGTCAGGAGTGTAATAAACTTTACGAAATTTCTGTAGCAAGCCATAACATAATTACGTATGGACATAGCCTTCTGCCTGTGAGCATTCCCTATTGAAAGGCAGTCACGCTCTGGTGGCTATGCTACAACGCTAACTGTAGACCGAAGCCGCTGAAACCATTGTCTTTACATGTTGTGTCCCAAGTCACATATACCGTCACCGCATAAAAATCTACGTCGTCTTTCCAGGTGTACTATTTCTTTTCCAGCCTTGCATTTGTAGGACTTCACTTAATCTAATTAATAATGTATAGTTGCATCTGCACGTTTTGTTATACTCTTGACTCACATGGAACGTGCACATTACCACTTGCATTCCGAACGTTAAAAGTTTTGTAGATAGAGTGATGGTCTGACAGTTGATATGTCCGAAATAACTGATGATATCTTAACGACTGCAGAGCCACGCCACAATAGCAGCTGTAAACATATAACTTCATATATTCTGAATCAGTAACAACGAGTATCGTTTTTGTAGACAATGTGAACTATGAAACTACTACCTGGTGCTCAAGATACAAGCATCTGCAGTGAGTTGCAGTACTCCAGTCGCAAATTACTATAACAAACCTGGATTTTAACGGCGTAGTTGGATGGCAACAAACGCGTTCATTGAAAGAAAAGCAGAAGTGCAAGCTAGAAACCATAAGCAGTAAGCAAAAACAATGTAATGTTTATCAAATACAGCATATCAGAGACACTTCATTGTTTCTGAAGTAATTTTTTGTCGTTTCTCGGAAACTCATTTTTTCTTTTGTGAAATCCTGTGTCATATTGTAACTTTAAATGTAAGGTGTATTAAAATGAGAAGAAATGGTTTCTTTGCTGCTGACAAATCAACAAATATAAGATATTTTAGTCCGTAGAGTACCGTTGTGCACTAAATTATAGAATCAAACAGTGATTGCGAACTGCGACTTCGTCATCGGATTCTGTAGGAACGTCGTATATTAAATTATGGCTGCCGGCCGCGGTGGTCTAGCGGTTCTAGGCGCTCAGTCCGGAACCGCGCGACTGATACGGTCGCAGGTTCGAATCCTGCCTCGGGCATGGATGTGTGTGATGTCCTTAGGTTAGTTAGGTTTAAGTAGTTCTAAGTTCTAGGGGACTTATGACCTAAGATGTTGAGTCCCATAGTGCTCAGAGCCATTTGAACCATTTAAACTATGGGACTTAACTTCTGAGGTCATCAGTCCCCTAGAACTTAGAACTACTTAAACGTAACTAACCTAAGGACATCACACACATCCATGCCCGAGGCAGGATTCGAACCTGCGACCGTAGCGGTCGCGCGGTTCCAGACTGTAGTGTCTAGAACCGCTCGGCCACCCCGTCCGACCATATTTCTAGAAATAATTGCCTAAACGACAGGTTTAGCATTACAGCGTACAACGAGACACACGTTGTCTGTGTCACAGTTTACCATAACTCTTTTGGTTGTCAGGTCCCTGATGGTAGATTATAATGTTTCTTGACGTTGGGGCAGATTTATCGCTGTTTTGTTTATATGGATAATGTGTAATGTGTACGTAGTCGAAACAGAGTTCCCAATCTTTTCTGTGTTGCACCTTAGTACGGTAGTTATCGAGATTAGTTTTAAAAGGCAGCAGAAAGTAAAGTGGGCTACAATAAACCTAACCGGCGCTATCCCCTGTGTCCACGAGCATAGAGCTTCACTTGCCGCACATCTCATTCACAGCAGTACTGTTTATGGACAAAATACAACGATGAAGCCTTGCTGAGGCTGTATTCTGTTGTACGCAGCAGGGTGACTGTAGTATATTCTGCACAAAACAGTGCCTTAGAGTACGAGATGCAGGCGGTATCACTTAGGTGTCTGTGAAGATGCCGACACACAACTTAAATTAATTAACACGCAAATATCATTAAATAATTTATGCCTTTCATAGGCTATGCAGATTCTTTGTTGTGCTTGCAGGAGATATTCGTAGGCTGTAATATTATTGTATGTGGCTGTATCATTGAAAGCATAAAGTAACTCCTCACTAGACCCGTTATTCAATACAACATTGAGATAAATTTGTCACTCAAAAATAACTAACAGCAATTTATTGCAAGAGTTGAGCCAAGAGTACATCGTTGAACTATCAGAACGATGTTCAGTATTTTGAACACACACGCACATACACACACACACACACACACACACACACACACACACACACACACACACACTCACACATACGCATGCACACATTATAAAGAAAACCTACGTAGTTAGAACACAGTGATCTACTGCAACTAGTGACTTCAGGACTCACTTAATGAAGGGCCTAAGTAGATTGGAAATGATGTATTACGTCACAAGGTGGCGGGAGGGTAGTTTCGGGGTGCCACACCTCATTGAACCGGCAGCAGTTGAGACGGATTACGGATGAACAAGTAACTCTTTTCACAATAACGAAAAATTGAACCAAAAAGCGTGAGAACAACGGCGATGTTAGATTTTATAGAATCACAGATCGAATATTTCCGTTGACCAAGACCCCCATCACCTTGCTCCAATACCAGCACAAACAAGGTTGACCTGAAAGAATCGTCGCCTACTCTTCCCTAGCTAATCCAATAGCGAGCAACACCTACAGTTGGTAAAATGTGGCTATGAAGTGCCGAAGGCAGCGCCGGAGTATTGAGTTTGGGACTCTTGGCACCATGCCAAGAGACTGTGCAGGATCCTTTCACCCAACCGCCAAAATTGGTGTCCTTTTCGCTGGTCAGAGACTTTTGAGGCAGCTTTGCCCCCTTAGTAGTAGTGGGGAAATGTTTATTGGGGTTACTAACTGCTCTAGCAATTTACAATTAATAGATTTAATTGGGTAGTTGATTTTGGTATTCAAGTTACAACTTTTCAAAGAGACGACAGCAGCTGCGCTTTTGCTATCGTTTTGGAAAATATGTGCTAAAATAACCATTCTATGCTGTAGGTGTGTAAGTCTATATTTCACCTATAAGCCCAAACACACCAGACGAAAATTGGAAAAATCTTACTCGGTTCTAGGAGAGAAGAAGATATAAATTATCAAGGGCGAAACGATGTCTGTCCAGTATTTGGAACTTGCAGAACGCTGGAGCAACGCAACAAACAGTCGCATAGTTCACGTTCAGCACTGTAGTTACACTTTCCACATATAACCCAAAAATCTGGTCAACTTTTACTGTGACGGTCAACACTAAAAAGTAGAAGCGGTGAAAACAACGCCATGAATCTTTTTCTATCACCAGATAAGTAGTTTCACAGACGATGAATGAACTGTTATGTATGACATCGATGTTGCCTTTTCTACTTATTTGAGGAGATTTAATCATCGTAATTTATTGCTGGTTACTTTGTTGGTACCCAACAGGACTTACTCAGTCGATTTGATTTTCTTTTGTTTTTCAGGTTTTCATTATCAGCCTCTACAAAAATTATAGATATATGAATAAAAATAACTTATAACAACATTTTGCGAGTTTATTTCCTATCTCGTTGGAAGAAAGATTAGGGCTTGAGGTCCTACTGACGATGAGGCTTGAAAAGCGGACCACAACTAGAATTGAGGAAGTAAATCGACCGTGTCTTTTTCAAAGGAAGGTCCCCGGCATTCAACTTTAGCGATTTACGGAAATTATGGAGAACCAGTAACTGGATGGCAGGACGCGAACTTAAATTAAGGTTCCATGGTCGTAGCACGTCCCCACCTCGTGGATATGCAGTATTTAGTCATATAAGGATCTCAAATTATGTTTGTGTGTGTGTGTGTGTGTGTGTGTGTGTGTGTGTGTGTGAGTGCGTGTATGCATGTATGTGTATGAGCTCTACTGTGGGGCAACATGTGGCTGGAAATGAAGAACATAGTTAAATGCCTTGAATGGAAGGTAACCATTTCGATTTTTCCACGGTCAGATAAGGCAGTGACAGAGAACGCAGTTGGTTGATTTGTAAATAAAGTGTATCTATGCAGACATGCATGTGCTTATAGTAGAACAGCGTGTAGGTACCATGTCATTACGCCCAAACGTTATAGGTTACCTACTCTACATGTAATCGTCACGTTGTATGACGAATATATTCTTTGTATCCAGTACTTAGCGGGTGTGTCGCATGACAATCTTTTAATATTTCACATTCTAGTGCCTTCAAATGGTTCAAATGGCTCTGAGCACTATGGGACTTAACATCTGAGGTCATCAGTCCCCTAGAACGTAGAACTACTTAAACGTAACCAACATAACGACATCACACACATCCATGCCCTGTGACGGTAGCGGTCACGCGGTTCCAGACTGTAGTGCCTAGAACCTCTCGGCCACCGTTCTAGTGCTTTAATTTAAAGCGTTATAATCACATATCATCATGGGTTGCAGATATAGAGGTTTCCTTCTCTTATCTTACCCACAACACTAGACATGTACATCGGTCTCAGGCCAGCTGTTTGATTTTTGTCATTGCTATTTGCTTGAATCCCTCAGTTACAGTAGTTCTTGACGCACAGCGTGAATTCCTGACAGCATCTATGCGCCGTATGATCTAATCACATGCTCATTATTGCAATCCACTCATATCTTTAATTTTATTGCAGCCGTCTACATTACTTTTTACGGTACACATTATTTCGATTGAGTCTGTAATAGAAACCTCGCACCTAATAAGACTTGATCTTAATTAGATGAATTTTCCACTATTGAAGTAAGTTCAGGCCCTCGTGCTTTTTCCGTACGTAATCACCCCTTCTCAAGGGTGATCAAAGGACCACTATGGGTCTGGCTCGTTTAGTATTTCGTTGGCACCACGGTGGTTTCCTTTTTACGTTGCATTGCTTTGTTAATGAAAGATATAGGTTATTTTTAAATTTTTTCATTTACTACTGTTGTTTTCTCACTGTCAATAAGCACACAGCATGTACAATAATTACTGTAGTAATTTTCTATGTATGGCCAAATGGAACTCCTCCTTGTTATATCGCACATTTTGAAAAATTCACCTTTATGTCTGCAGCAGCTATGTTCGTTGTTTGTAACCGCATCTTGTAATCATTTAGCTTGTACTACATATGACATCCAGCGTCTGGACAGGTAACCTTCTAGCGGATCTGTCCCCGCTATCTTAACACTCCACCAGCAGCGCAATGCGTGCACAAAGCTTGGGAGAGCTGTGTTCACCGCTGATATGCATGGATGGTAGGAGAATTTTATCATCTAGGTGCATTTTCTCCACTGTGTGCACTTTATCAACTGGATTTTTATCACGATTCGTATACATATGGAGTGCTTCTTTTCCTTTGACTTCATGTAATGTAGTACAATAATTTTATAATGAGCTCCATAAGGTACGTAAAATTTTGTATTTTATATAATTGGTGAAATTAATTGTAGACCCCCGCAAATGATATTCATATTTTGTGTTTCAGAATAGATGATGGCAACGTAATATTGAGGAAACCAGTCTTTTTGGTACATTAAAAACTTATACACTGCAATCAGGGCGTATGAAGAGAGCTATAGTTAATGTGATATTGTATTCGATACCATGCAGTGTGCGTCAAAGTTGACAATGGAGTTGCATTTTTTTTTCAGATGACGAAAGCGGACATCTATCATCCAGTGGTCACAACAGTGCACGCCTTCCGAGTCTGACGTCCAGTTGCTCTGGACAACGAGCTCCCTCTGCCGCGACAATATAGGATGGCTGGAGGCAACTACACACCTCACTCGCGCTTGAAGCATCTTCGATACATGACGCTATACAGACGCCGCATAGTCACCGCACCGACACCGTCGTTTGTGCTTTCGTTCAGAGAGGAGTAAATTAATAAATTATGTCGTTACTGTTTTTTTATTTTTTAATGGTTGACATGTCGTTGTAAGTATCACCTTACTCGATGCATGGAGGCCTTTCTATTTTTCGGCCAAACTTACGTAGCTAATCGTTGTTTCAACGAATATTTTAGGCCATTAGAATATACGTTCGCTATATTGAGCAGTTGATCTGTGATCACAAGATTATTCCTATTTGTTCAAATTAGAACGATAAAATACAGTATGTTGTGTTATTCACTTCCTGATGATTATTTATGTCACTTTACATCGAGTGACGTCTAATTTACTCTACAATTTTACCTTTTGGTTTTATAAATGGTTCTGTATCTCCTTCTTATGTATTAATTTTTAAATAAAGTATGTATTTTGTGAAATCTGTTGCAACTGCCAAACTGAGCCATACTTATTCAAAAAAGTGGTTGTTAAATGGTAAATGGTTTTCAGTGTTTAGAGTTGGTTTTACATATTTTTAGCGTGCTGCTCTTGTTGTTTTGTAATTGACTTTTGAGCACCTATTTTGTCGCCGGTGGTTGGCGTTGATATGGCAATCCTTGTACGGGTTACCACCATACACATGAGAAAAATAAGGGTGCGTGGTACATTTGTTCATGAGGCTATTATTCGCATAGTAGATCTAAAGTCGTTATCCACATACATGGTTCTTTATATGCGCAACACTTCGTTAATCGCCTTATTTAAGTAATACGATTGTTTATCTCATACTGTAATTTTTACCTGAATTCTGTCAACTTTAGACTTTTACATTCAGTAACATAGCGTCATCTAGTGGAAGTAGCGTAAATGTGCCTTTTGGTGCACTTGTAGTTCGTATATAAAACGACAGATGGCCATTGATACCACTATTCGGTTTCGTCATTATGGCAAATAAGTTTCATTTCCCATACTTGTGTGATGTTGTTGTTGTTGTGGTCTTCAGTCCTGACACTGGTTTGATGCAGCTCTCCATGCTACTCCATCCTGTGCAAGCTTCTTCATCTCCCAATACGTACTGCAGCCTACATCCTTCTGAATCTGCTTAGTGTATTCATCTCTTGGTCTCCCCCTACGGTTTTTAACCTCCACGCTGCCCTCCAATACTAAATTGGTGATCCCTTGATGCCTCAGAACATGTCCTATCAACCGATTCCTTCTTCTGGTCAAGTTGTGCCACAAACTTCTATTCTCCCCAATCCTATTCAATACCTCCTCATTAGTTATGTGATCTACCCATTTAATCTTCAGCATTCTTCTCTAGCACCACATTTCAAAAGCTTCTATTCTCTTCTTGTCCAAACTATTTATCGTCCATGTTTCACTTGCATACATGGCTACACACCATACAAATACTTTCAGAAACGACTTCCTGACACTTAAATCTATACTCGATGTTAACAAATTTCTCTTCTTCAGAAACGCTTTCCTTGCCATTGCCAGTGTACATTTTATATCCTCTCTACTTCGACCATCATCAGTTATTGTGCTCCCCAAATAGCAAAACTCCTTTACTACTTTAAGTGTCTCATTTCCTAATCTAATTCCCTCATCATCACCAGACTTAATTCGACTACATTCCATTATCCTCGTTTTGCTTTTGTTGATGTTCATCTTATATCCTCCCTTCAAGACACTATCCATTCCGTTCAACTGCTCTTCCAAGTCCTATGCTGTCTCTGACAGAATTACAATGTCATCGGCGAACCTTAAAGTTTTTATTTCTTCTCCATGGATTTTAATACCTACTCCGAATTTTTCTTTTGTTTCCTTTATTGCTTGCTCAGAATACAGATTGAATAACATCGGGGAGAGGCTACAAACCTCTCTCACTCCATTCCCAACCACTGCTTCCATTTCATGTCCCTCGACTCTTATAACTGCCATCTGGTTTCTGTACAAATTGTAAATAGCCTTTCTCTCCCTGTATTTTACCCCTGCCACCTTCAGAATTAGAAATAGAGGATTCCAGTCAACATTGTCAAAAGCTTTCTCCAAGTACAAATGCTAGAAACGTAGGTTTGCCTTTTCTTAATCTAGCTTCTAAGATAAGTCGTAGGGTCAGTATTGCCTCACGTGTTCCCATATTTCTACGGAATCCAAACTGATCTTCCCCAAGGTCGGCTTCTACCAGTTTTTCCATTCGTCTGTAAAGAATTCGCGTTAGTATATTGCAGCCGTGACTTATTAAACTGATAGTTCGGTAATTTTCGCATCTGTCAGTGCCTGCTTTCTTTGGGATTGGAATTTTTATATTCTTCTTGAAGTCTGAGGGTATTTCGCCTGTCTCACCAGATGCTAGATTTTTGTCTGGACTGGCTCTCCCAAGGCTGTCAGTAGTTCTAATGGAATGTTGTCTACTCCTGGGGCATTGTTTCGACTTAGGTCTTTCAGTGCTATACTTGTTTGGATGGAATCATATTTTTAGCGAGTTTATCTCTTCTTACAATTTTGACGATCGTAGTTTTGACGTATATATTTAATTTGTTATTATCATCTGACAAACAATGCTCCGACATTTTCACTTGTAGTTATTTAAATCGGTTGTATCAGTTACCATCATTGTATAATTTTTTGTAATGTGATATTGTATTTTACATTACTTTGTATTTTACATAGAGGGCGCTTGTTGCAACATGGTGCCACCTCATGTTGTCTTGTTGTAGTGTTGACCTATGATGTGTCACTTAATCATAGAAATCTGCCAAGGACAGTACTTCTACTTAAGCCATGTATCGGTTAGAATAATGGTATGTTATGACTTTGAATTTTAATTTGAGACCTCTGTTTTTGTTGTAGTTGATGTAACTGTGTTTTATTGTCAATTTTTTCCTTTTTTAAAGCAGTTATTGTTTATGCCCTGTCTCTTGTATTTGTGTTAGCACCGATGATGACCGATATCAGTCGAAATTGATTTGCAACAGTATAAAAAAATTATGTTTCCGGGACCGGTTGCTACATTCTTTATAATTTTAAGCCTCATTCTTGTTGCTTTTGTATCAACTGGACTCTAGTTCTTGATGCATTATTAGTATTGAATCTTCGAATGCTTGGAGAAATATAAGTGAATGTTCTGTTCACTGCGTTAACTTGTTCGCTGATCATTTCTGCCCCTGTTCAGCTTTCCTACGATGACAGTTGCTGCAGTGCACTGTAGCCCACCTTTCCTTACTGTTGTGTGCGAAGTCTTATACAAGAATTACATCATCTTCGTCAATATCAACGAAATTCGTCAGTACCCGTGTAAGTGAGATGTTATTTTATGTTAGTTCGACTACCAGTTTCGGCATTCCACAATGCTATCTTCAGGCCTCAGAATAAACAATATTGTCATACAGTGCCATATATCCCTGGCTGTAGTGAATTCAAAGCGTTTCACAAATGCTTCATTCGGAGACAATATAGTCAGTTCCTATCAAGTCTTCCAATGAAGCCCTTGTAAAACGGTTTGAATTCAAGACGTCCAGGGATGTACGGCACTGTATGACAATATCGTTTATTTTGAGAAATTCGTATGGGAGCTGAAGATAGCCTTTAGTGGAATGCCGAAACTGATAGGCAAAATAACATAAAATAACATCTCTGTTACATGGCTATTGGCGAATTTCATTAATATTGGCAATATTTAACCAGCTGATATACTTGTCTATGATGAATCAACAGAGGTTACAACATTTACATACATACTCCTCAATCCACCATACAGTGCGTGGCCGAGGGTACCTCGTAGCACAACTAGCATTTTCTCTCCCTGTTCCACTTCCAAAGAGAACGAGGGAAAAATGTCTACCTATATGCCTCTGTACGAGCACTAATCTCTCTTATCTTTGTGGTCTTTCCTCGAAATGTAAGTTGGCGGCAGTAAAATTGTACTGCAGTCAGCCTCAAATGCTGGTTCTCTAAATTTCCTCAGTAGCGATTCACGAGAAGAACGCCTCCTTTCCGCCAGAGACTCCCACACGAGTTCCTAAAGCATTTCCGTAACACTCACGTGATGATCAAACTTACAAGTAACAAATCTAGCAGCCCGCCTCTGAATTGCTTCTATGTCCTCCCTAAATCCGACCTGATAGGGATCCCAAACGCTCGAGCAGTACTCAACAATAGGTCGTATTAGTGTTTTATAAGCGGTCTCCTTTACAGGTGAACCACATCTTCCCAAAACTCTACCAATGAACCGAAGACGACTATCCGCCTTCCCCTCAACTGCCATTGCATGCTTGTCCCACTTCATATCACTCTGCAATGTTACGCCCAAATATTTGATCGACGTGACTGTGTCAAGCGCTACACTACTAATGGAGTATTCAAACATTACGGGATACATTTTCCTATTCATCTGCATTAATTTACATTTCTCTATATTTGGAGTTAGCTGCCATGCTTTACACCAATCACAAATCCTGTCTAAGTCATCTTGTCTCCTCCTACAGTCACTCAACGACGACACCTTCCCGTACATCACAGCATTATCAGCAAACAGCTGCACATTGCTATCCACCCTATCCAAAAGATCATTTATGTAGATAGAAAACAACAGCGGACCTACCACACTTCCCTGGGGCACTCCAGATGATACCCTCACCTCTGATGAGCACTCACCATCGAGGACAACGTACTGGGTTCTATTACTTAAGAAGTCTTCGAACCACTCACATAATTGGGAACCAATCCCATATTCTCGTACATTAGTTAGGAGTCTGCAGTGGGGCACCGAGTCAAACGCTTTGCGGAAGTCAAGGAATATGGCATCCGTCTGATACCCTTCATCCATGGTTCACAAGATATCATGTGAAAAAAGGGCGAGTTGCGTTTCGCAGGAGCGATGCTTTCTAAAGCCGTGCTGAAGCATGGACAGCAACTTCTCTGTCTCAAGGTAATTCATTATATTCGAAATGAGAATATGTTCGAGAATCCTGCAACAAACCGATGTTGAGGATATTGGTCTGTAAGCTTGAGGATCCGTCCTTTTACCCTTCTTATATACAGGCGTCTTCTGATCGTATGTGGGGTGTTGCAAGTCGCATTGCTTTCGACAGCATTAGATTGCAGATCTCACCTATCTCTCGCGAGTCCCCTGTCGGAAGAGCCACGGCAAGAATTGGTGGCGACATTAAAGGCGAGCCGCCAGCAGCAGCAACAAGGCGTCGCCTGTTGGGAGCGGATGGCGGCACCCCGAGGCGTGGGCGGCGCTCCCTCCTCAGATGACGTGACGCGGCGCGCTCACAATGGCCGGAGTGGGGTCGCGGCTGCCGCTGACGCGCCGGCCGACGCCCGCAAATTGCACATCGGTCACGCGACAAAGGCGCGCGCCGCAGACTTTATCGCCAGCGTTCTGGCGTCGTGACCACCGGTAATAGGCATTCCGGGATGCGAGATGGTGTCTTTATAGGGCCGTCAGGACAAGTTGGAACGGCATCGGCGGAGCGTTCTCTAGCAGGCGCACCACGTAATAGAGTTGATCACTGTGTATAAAGGAATGGGAAGGAAAGGGAAAGGGTGATTGGGAAACTACTGACTTCCAGCCTCACAGGACATTATAGTAATGCAATGGCTGAGATGGAGAATCTGTGCTGGACCGGAACTCGAACCCGAATTTTTGAGCAGTTTCCTAAATCGCTTCGGCCATCCGAACACGGTCCCTGACTGGCCCAAATTTCTAACATATCGCAGTTTACAGCATCCCTCGTCCATTAATGTCCCACCAACAAATTATTTATTCCAGGAGGATTTTGGACGATAGTAGTGCACCCGCACAAAAGCAAATATCACGAAACCGTCACGCTATTGCCGTACGCTATTCCATTCACTACTAGGACTGGCAATATTATCGATCTCATTAGTTTGCCTTGGTTACTATTAAGATCATCAGCAGTGCAAGCTGATTTGGATTTTCTTGGCAGATTGAAATTGTGTATCAGACCAGAGCCTTACCTTTCGTGTGCAATGCATTTGCCGACTGAGCTATCACGGCAAGCCCCACAGGTCGCCCACACAGTCTACATCTGCATCTATCCACTGCACATCAATGCGAAGTGCAGGCCAGATGCCCCGCGGGATTAGTCGAGCGGTCCAAGGCGGTGCAGTCATGGTCTGTGTGGCTGGTCCCGGAGGAGGTTCGAGTCCTCCCTCGGGCATGGATGTGTATGTTTGTCCTTAGGATAATTTAGGCTAAGTAGTGTGTAAGCTTAGGGACTGATGACCTTAGCAGATAAGTCCTATAAGATTTCACACACATTTGAACATTTTTTTGCAGGCTGGATGGTGCGTGCCACTGTACCAGTTTTCGGGGTTTCTTCCAGTTCCATTCACGTATTGAGCGCTGGAAGAACGATTGTTTAAATGTCTCTGTGTGCGATGTAATTAATATAAGCTTCTCCTCAAGATCTTTATGTGATGGATACGTAGGGTGTTGTAATATATTTATAATCATTTAAAGCCGTGTCTTGAACCTTTGTAAGTAGATTATCTCGCGATAGTTTACGTCTATCTTAAAGAGTCTCCCACTTGTTTCTCCAGTGTCAGCATGACAGTCTCCCACGGGTCGAACAAACCTGTGACCCTTCGTGCTGCGCTTCTCTGGATACATTCAATATCCCTGTTAGTTCTGTTTGCTGCAGGCACCAAACAGTCGAGCAGTATTATCGAATGTATCACTGAACTGTTTTGCAATTATTTTTGTAGACTGATTCCATTTCTCCAGGATCTACCAATACACTGAAGTCTAGCATCTGCAGTACCCACGGCTGAGCCTATGTGATCGTTCCATTTCATATCTCGACAAAGTGTTACACCCAGGTATTTGTAACAGTTCACCGATTTCCACTATGACTGATTCTTTTCGTTTTTTAAAGAGTACAATTTTCTTTTCACAAAATTTGAAGTAAGGTGATAATCATTGCAACACTGTTTACACTCATTACACTGACTGTCTTAATCTTTAAAGGTAACTGCATCGTCTGCAAAAAGTTACAGGCTATTATTAATGTTGTCCGCAAAGTCATTAATATACATCATGAATTTGTCGCTGACTGTCCATCCACGATAACATCCTACGTCATCCCTATCAGAAAATTCTCAATTCAGTCGCAAATTTCGCTTGATACGCTATATGATCGGACTTTTGACATTAAGCTAGATGTGGTACTCTGTTAAAAGTCTTCGGAAATCAAGGAATAGTGAACTGATTTCAGTGTATCATGCGACAGAAGCATGAGGTGCGTTTCTCGTGCTCGATGTTGTCGGTATTCATGCTGGTTGGCATGGAGGAGGTCATTCTGTTAGTTTTATTTTGCTGGCACCTCTCCCCTTCTTTCTAAGTCACACAGCAGTTCTCCTACAGACCTTGTGGAACTTCGCTGCTAGCGAAAGAATGTTGTGGAGAGATGGTTTCGTAGCCATTCCAGAATTAATCTCTCCGCAGCAGGACGTTTGAAAACAACGTACTTTCGAAAGCACAGTGAACGCTACGCTGTGCGTAACCCATTTCTCCGCGTTCACCTTTATATTTGAGTGTTAGTCCTACAAGTTATGCAGGTGAGGCGGCCGGTGTGGCCGTGCGGTAGTAAGCGCTTCAGTCTGGAACCGCGCGACTGCTACGGTCGCAGGTTCAAATCCTGCCCCGGCCATGGATTTGTGTGATGTCCTTAGGTTAGTTAGGTTTAAGTAGTTCCAAGTCTAGGGGACTGATTACCACAGATGTTAAGTCCCATAGTGCTCAGATCCATTTGAGCCATATGCAGGTGAACCGTGAAGTCTGGCGAGTAGGAAAGAGGTACTGACTGTGAAGGACGATTCTGAGACACGTCTAAGTATCTCAGTCGGTAAGAACACTGGGCGCAAAAGGCAAGGGAGTAGCTGACCAACATAAAGTTTTAATCTGCCAGAAAGTTTCCAAACAGCACACAGTGTGTTGCAGAGTCAATGATTCATTCGGGAAAAATAGCTGATTTCCCAAGGGCGCACTATTACCTACAACCTAAATACAGAACGCCCTTCGAAAAAGCTTTTAACACGTCTACATGTAAAAGGTTGTTAATTTTTTTTGTACATTTCTGCAAATGATTGTCAGTTGTTGTACGTATTCGCTAAATTTTAATTACACCGGTCCTTTCTGTAATCGATCTGCAAAAGCCGAAAACAATGAATTTGACACTAATATCGCTTGTTTTCCATTAGTTGTATGAAGATGTGCTAAAAAGTAATGCCTCCGATTTTTTTCATTCTGCCCTCATTATCGCTTGAGGTATTACATGTCGCTCCTATTAAAGTGCGCACCGAATAACGTAGCCGGTAAATGCGCAATTATTGTGGGAGGCGTGGGAAAGGTGGTAGTGTTGGGGTGGTGGGCCGACGCTAGAGGGGAAATGCGAGCGCTGGGTAGGGGGAGGGGGAGGGGAGTAGGAGGGGAGAGGTGGGAGTTGCTATTATAAGCCTATATATACATGTTGATAAATATTAAACGCAGGCGCTCCACGCCCACAGTTGCATGGCGACCATTCGAAAAGTTCTACTCACACATCTTCTTTGATTAGTATCTAAAAAACATTCCGCTGAAAACGCAACAAAAGCAGCGATTTAATTTCGTACGTTCTGCTAATCATTTGTTACATCCAAAGAAGCATCATGAGTGGCGAACTGCGAGAAAACCTGCATGTATCCTGTTGACAAGTTAAAGTTTTCTTCTTTTGCGAAAATACAATTGAGTTTACGGAACATCAGCTCACTAACACGTTGCGCAGACAGAAGTGGGAGACACTTCTGAAGCAGTGGGTTTGAGGTTCAGTAAGTAAGGTTCAAATGGCTCTGAGCATTATGGGACTCAACATCTTAGGTCATAAGTCCCCTAGAACTTAGAACTACTTAAACCTAACTAACCTAAGGACATCACACACACCCAAGCCCGAGGCAGGATTCGAACCTGCGACCGTAGCAGTCCCGCGGCTCCGGACTGCAGCGCCAGAACCGCACGGCTACCGCGGCCGGCTCAAAAAGTAAGGAACTGAGGAAAAGCAAGGTTAATAGCTCATGAAAAAGCAAATCAATGCCGGCAAAACTAATTATGTAGCGTCTTCACTTAAGTTGCTCCAAATCTCACAGCATTTCTCGTTTCACCATCTATCGATGGCTCTTAAAAATTACATTCTTTCATAAAAGAAGTCTGATAATGAAGTTTTGCATAGTAACCATATAGTAAAATAACCTCATCCTTATGCACTATCATTTGCAAAAATCTCATTTTGATACCTATAACAGTTTATGAATTAAAAGGAATATAGTGGCCATTTTATTCGGGCTTTATCGCTGGCGCGTGCGATCGCTTTTCACGAGACTGCCGACAGATAGAGACCTCGCTAAAGGAAGATTAAATATGTTACTTAAATTTCATAAGCATAAACATATTATGTAATATGCACCAAATGCAAAATCATAGAGACCCGTATTTTTCAGTGCAAACTTTCTCGAATTTCGCAACTGTCTCACTTAAATGCAAGTAACACAAGAATTATAATCATTAACGAAATGATGGACACATGAATTTTTAACCAAACAGTTTCTTTAAAATCGTTTGAGAAAGGCTGCAGATGGTGTCCCTCGATTCTCTAAGGCAGCCCGTCGCTAATCGGCCGGAAGCGGACCATGTCGGCCACCCCTTCCTTGTAAAAGAATGAACTCACGCAGAGCTCTGGGCGATATCTGGTCACAGCGCATAGACCACCGTATCCTGCGCAGCTTCTACTCGATCGACTTTTCTGCGCCGCTGACGCAAGTTGCAACCCTCTGCCGCTACAGTGATCAAAATTGTAGCGTGCACCATTTGGTGTGTAACATAACTGTGGTTGAGATACAGACCGTGAGAAAACTATATGCATGAAAATGAAAAAGTATCCACACATGGAGCACCCTGTCCTTGAGAATGACAATGTCAGACCACCTACAAGTGCTGTGACACTGTTGTCGACTATCACCCATGCAGACTCGAGTTCATCCGGTCCGATTGTCACCTGTTTGCAAAGCTTAAAGAAAACCTTCGAAGACTTCACTTTAATAGTGATTAAGTGGTGCTGGCAGAGGTGAGGTTGTGGCCCAGTTAAGAAGTTAAACATTATACGCCGATAGTATCAACCAACTAGTCTAATTATAAAGGATGAGTCACATAAGGCGCAACACCCCTTTTATGTTGTGAACGGTTACACAAATCGAAACGCGGTTTTCTGTAAGTGGTAGAACGTCGAGATTCACATTGTTTTTTATTTAATTTTTTTCGGTTAATGTTTTCAGAGGTGGTATCCACGGAGATATTGAATCAGGTCCTTTTTTTAAAAAAATGAAATCATATACCTTTTATAAGTGCATTGAGTAGCTCTTGAGAAGACAGTTACAGTGTTGCAGCCTTTGTTCATGTTGACGTTGAATCCTGTCCTAAAAAAAATCCACAAATGTCCTAGAATTGGAGAGCACTGTGGCCGGAATCAGCTTTAGTGGTGCAAACACCACATAACAGGGTTCTCATGCTGCTTTGGATTAGAATGTCAAAATTTTTCCCTGTTTACTTGTCTCCATTGCCGGCCGCTCGTTTCTGCTTAAACATTTCTTGCGCGCAGACATGTACACCAATGAGGAGAAGTTGGTAATACTAGCTTTATAAGGCGAATTTAAAAGAAATGCCGTACAAACAACACAGCGGTATGGGGCTATCTATCGGGATCACCAGTATCAATCGCGTCAGGAAACTGCACAAATTATGAAGACACTAGTGCGGACAGGGCGCGTAAACGTCCAAAGGAGGCGAAGAAAGAAGACTACAACTGACAGAGAATACGAAGTAGTTGTTCTGGTTACGACACTAATGAATCCGCACAGTAGTACGAGACATACTGTCGCGGAATGTGGAATTAGCCTGAAGAGTGTCATTCGCATCATACATCGACAGAATTTCAATCCCCATCAACTACCACTACATCAGGCACTTGGCAGTGATTTCGAAAGACGTAGATAATTTTTTCCATGTGCCTTTCAGCAACTGGGAGACGATCCTTCGTTTTTCCAGCAGGTGCTCTTTACTGATGAAGCAACCTTTACTAACCACGCTAATGTAAATTTGCGTAACATGCACTACTAGGCAGCCGAATATCCACACTGGCTTCGTCAGGCAACATCAACGGTCGTGCATGGTATGCCATGATAGGAAAGTACATTGTGGGACCTTACTTAATCTCATGCATTCTAAATGGAAATTCATACGCACACCTTCTGACGAATATTCTGCCGGTTCTTCTAGAAGAGATACCACTCGATATTCGACAGTGCATGCCGCTGCAACGGTTGTCCAGCTCACTCTTCGCGTGTTGCAACGCCAGTACTGAATGAGAACTTCCCTGGAAGTTGGATAGGGCAAAATTCTGTTTTCAAATGGTCTGAGAGGTCCCCCGATTTGTCCCTTCTTAATTTCTTCCTTTGAGGAGCACTCAAAGATGCTGTCTATAACAAAGCCCTCAACTACGCTAGACGATATGTGTGTCTGAACCGTCAGTGATTGCTCTACCATATCATCCACTTTAATTACAGCCGTTAATCGTTCTCTCGAACGGCGATTGCAAATGTACCTTTCAGTCCATGGTCAACAGTGTGAAAGACAAAATATATGTTACGTGATTTGAGTGGTCACCAAATGATTGTTAGTAAAGTGTTCAGTTCATTCATGTGAGTACGAAATTGCATTGCAATGTCAAATGAGTCGATAATGTGTATTGCTTGCAGCTGGTGACACAGTCATTACGCACTTACGTTCTGCATGGAACGACCATTCACTATGAAGAATATTTACTTTATGGTGTACAAGTGGTCACCAAAGTGTTTTTTATAATGAATAGATACCATACAATGTAGAGCAATGTAGGTAGAGAGAGTTGTCCGACATCACGTTCTTACGTCTAAGAAGCTTGTTGCTACGTGTAGAGAAAGATAATTGAAATCTTCCTTCTAACATTTAGATATGTAAGAGAGTAGTTACTTTTTGCAGTGTGTTAGACGACTTTATTTTTGAAGAATTAACAGCTGATTTTTCTGCTTCAACCCACGTAAATCTAGGAGTATACACAAATGAAAAATATTTTTTCTAACCGCTTTGTGATGCTCTAGATTCTAGCCTATGCTGTACTTCCAGATACAACATTCAAACGTGGGCCTGCACCTTAGTCGTAAGTTGGTTCAAGAGGAAATAAAGCTTTGTGCTAATAACGCAGGACTAACTTGTAGTATACAACTTCGCAGCCTGGTCCGAGACGCCTGCTTGGCAGTGTTTGCATCGCAAATGCCGTTTCCGGCCACCGCACTCTTGGTTGGTTGGTGGTTTTGGGGAAAGAGGCAAGTAGCGAGGTCATCGGTCTCATCGGATTAGGGAAGGATGGTGAAGGAAGTCGGCCGTGCCCTTTCAGAGGAACCATCCCGCCATTTACCTGGAGTGATTTAGGGAAATCACGGAAAACCTAAATCAGGATGGCCGGACGCGGGACACCGCGCTCTCATGTTCTAGGGCATATCTCGAATGTTGTTACAAGTTTCAGCGTCAACATTAACATACGGTGTGTCTCTGCAACTGTCTTCTCAACAGCTATCGAATTGTTATAAAAAGTATGTTTCCATTCAAAAACGGTTACTTTCTTCAATATCTCAGTAGATATCAGCGATAAAAACATTAACCAGACAAAGCCATATGCGCCCATAGACGCTCTAATATTTGCCGAAAACCGCGTTTCTATATGTGTACCTGTCCAAGAAAGAAAAAGAGTGTTATGTCTTACGTGAATCATCCTTTGTAGTCTGTATGTCGCAAGGTAATAAGTCATTATCTGATTTCATAATGCACTTATTGATCCAAAATTACTGTGCGGCTGGACCCGGCGGAGGTTCGAGTCCTCCCTCGGGCATGGCGTGTGTGTTTGTCCTTAGGATAATTTAAGTTTAGTAGTATGTAAGCTTAGGGACTGATGACCTTAGCAGTTAAGTCCCATAATATTTCGCACTCATTTGAACATTTTTGATCCAAAATGTCGCGTTTTGGCTATGCCATATTCACATAATCCTGACGCCGCAGACTAGTGTCTCATTAAGAGTAACGTGCTCGTAGTCGTGGTGACTGTTGAGCAATAAACACGCAGACACGAAGAACGTAGAATGTTAGTAAAGTCTGTTTCACGTAAAAAAAACTTTATGAGGTTTCACAGAAAAATTTGAAGGCATCGGTTTTTAGCATTCCCTGGTACATGCCATCCCATTATTGCTCACAATCGCTTCATTTGCGATACTATGTCCATATTACGGTAAAATGATTAATAAGTTATAAGGCAACCATGTTGAAACTGCTCCTGGTTAAGCTTAATTTGAAGTTTCAGTACGTATCACGCGCAACATTATCAAAACTACTATACATATCTCACTCTCGAAGTATTGTGTTCCAGGTGGGAAGTTAAACATGTATCAAGTGTGACTGAATGTGGTCCAGGAGTTCTCTAGTTGTGCCTCCTATACTAACAACAACCGTATGGAACCCAACTCGCTCTTTTCGTGCGCGGCACCCAGGAAGCAGTTAGTACTGGTGATCAGGTTGACGCGGGGCTCCTTGGCTTCCCTAAAGCGTTCGTTACAGTTTCGCACTACATTCTAGCGAACAGAAGATGAGCATACCCTACGAAATGTCAGAGCTGTTGTGTGATTGAACTGGAGAGATTCTATCAAACGTAACGCAGCGTGTCATTCTCAACGGAGAAAAATCTTGAGACGCGAAAGTATCTTCGGACGGACCCCAGTAGAAGCTTATCAGACCATTACTGTTCACAATGTACACTCTGAGACGAAAAAAAAAAAACATGCTGGCCATCACTGTCCGTGAGTAACCTCCCCAATTCGGAGCTTCATAATCCGCGTTTGCACATCTTCCAAATGCTTCCTGTCATTCCAATACACTGCAATCCAGCAAAAAGCAGCGAAAAATTACTAATAAAACATCTTCGGTAAGCGCTATTAATGTAGTCATTAGTTCGATTAACTAACCATGAAGCTCTGTAGGTTGCGTTGTATATTTAAGTGGCGTTAAAATATCGAAACGTAGCCCCTTAGTCCAGATACGAGACTGTATTAATAAAAAAAATAAAATAGAAACAGGAAAATTAAGATTATATTTTTCATAATTTACCTCGTGTGATCTACAAAGTCACTCACCACTTCGCACAGAACGTTCATCTAAGAAGCGATCAAAAATTTGTAAGAGCGTTGTTGCAGCGTTTAAGCTACTTAGATGCGGGTACATAAGCGCCGATACGTATGCAAGGGGTTAGTGCAGCATTCGTGTCTTTCCGAGTGCGTGTGACAAGTGCGGAAACGTGAACTATGGTGACGTTATTACCAAACAAGACCAACATGCTGTTATTCTTTTCTTGTCTACCGAAAGAAAAACAATGTTAGACATCCTTGGAGAATGAAGAATGTGTATGAAGCAGCATATCTACCTAAAACCACCGTTGTCGAATGGCGTGTCAAGTTCTGTGCTGGGTGCTGCAGCTTCATGATAGCACAGCAGTACACGTCCCCTTACTGCAAACGTCGTAACACCAATTTTATTCCAACTGAGTTGGGAGACTTGCGGACCCGCCCAATGTCTTTATCTCTTGGCATGCGATTATCGTACCTTCGGTCCCTTAAAAAAGGCTTCCAAGTGCAGATGATATCTGTCGGACGAGGGTGTGCACCAGGCAGTTACGGACTTCCAATGCCGGCCGCTGTGACCGAGCAGGTCTAGGCTCTTCAGTCAGAAACCGTGCTGCTGCTATGGTTGCAGGTTCGAATCCTGCCTTGTGCATGGATGTGTGTGATATCCTTAGGTTAGTTAGGCTTAAGTAGTTGTAAGTCTAGGGGACTGATGACCTCAGATGTTAAGTCCCATAGTGATTACAGCCATTTGAACCATTTTTGAGGACTCTCTACTCTCGACAGAACAGTGTTTTAGCAAATGGGTACCTTCAATTTTGTGCGTTAGTGGGATGACTGCCTCCAAACTCACTGCGATTTAGCTTGATTTCCATACAGTTTCTGGACTGCACGGCCTTCGAAAACAAACTTTTAGAAAGTGCCTTATACAGCCATGCGAAACTGACAGAAATTCCTTTTCGCGATGTTGAGATCGCGCGACACATTATCCTGAATGTCCGTTATGCCATCAAAGCGTTGACCTTTCATGTGAATTTCTGCAATGTACCGTTTTGCAGTAGGTTCATATTGCTAATGTGAAGTATCGTTACCCGTCATGACATTTTCCAGAAAAGAATTGTCCATATTTTGCATGTCAATCAAATTGAGTCACGTGTCCACGCATTGTCGTTTTCCTTTGGGAGTCAGGGTTTGTGGCATAAACTTTACACACACTTATCTCTTCTTCAAAACATTCTGGAGAATGTCTTGAAAACTTGCTGCATTACCAATTGTGGCACAACAAATATTGCCACTTCACAGCCGCATGTCCAATATGGGGAGAGCCTTAGTCAATTGTCATTGGGAAACCATATAAAGAGGAAGAAAAAATGCCAAAATTGGAAGTCGGCACACGATTCCTCATCCAGATTCAACACATAAATTTACCTAGCAAAATTAGATTGGGTGCATTTTAATAACACATGTATAGATATTAGGAGCTGGCAATACTGTCATATTGTGTGTCGTTGAAACGTGAATTTACTTTCAAATATATATATATATATATATATATATATATATATATATATATATATATATATATATATATATATATATATATATATTAGAATTTTTTCATCAAGAACATTGACACATTTAATCACACTAGGTGAGTGTGGAAGTAGTTGCCAGGAAGTAACTGATGGAAAATTACTTTTAACAAATGTGTATTTATTCCTGAGAGCTTTTTCAAAACAGATTTAAAATTATAAGCAGAAAAGCACACTAGAAATATCAAGTCACAATTTAACAAATGTGAATATTATTCCTAAAAGCTTTTTCAAAAGAGATATAAAATTATAAGCAGAAAAGCACACTGGAAATATCAAGTCACAATATAACAGGTATGAATTTTATTTCTAAAAACCTTTTCAAAACAAATTTAAAATTATAAGCAGAAAAACGCCCTCGAAATATCAAGTTAAAGTTTTATTTACAGGCAAAGAACAATATTAACAGTAGGAGCCTTCGGGGTGAGAAACTTGCCTGCTCCCCTTCAACACGGCCGTACTCATGACCGCCCACGACAACCTCTGAAAGAGTACACTGGTAGTACAAATCTGCAACACACCAGATTATTTTAAACAAAATATTTTTAACAACTCACACAAACATGTAAACTATGCACCCTGTAAGAGGAATGGAAATGGTACAAGCCTCAAATTATTTGCCACCGAAAGAGCAATTTTTTTTAAGGATTCTTACGGTGGAAGGGTAGCAAGCTTATAACCTAAAATAACTATTTAAATCAAACCCATAAAATGCAGACTTACATAAAATGTACTACATGCTCCACATTACACGTATACCACCTCGCAAGATGATAAGCAAGATAGAAACATATTTCAAGAATTCGGCCTTTAAGCAATAAATTCGCATACACCGAATCCGACAAACATGACAGAAGCAGCTGTTAACGTATGGCAGATTGACAGGGGGGAGGGGGCTTACTAAACAACCCGAACCGCAGATTGCTCTAAACCTCCCCAACTCCATAAGGGAAAAACGGACCACCCGATTCACAATAACCACCTTCCCGCGGGTTGGCAAACGGAGAAGAATGGGGGGACGACCACAAAACAAAGTAGTTGGTGACCTCACCAAGAAAACAAGTAGAATTTAACAAGTAAATGAAACAACATATCTCCAATCACTTAACTTCTAATAAACTGCGATTTCTGGCGAAGACCTGGCGCAGCACCCCCAACGCTCTCCCGAACAGTCCGCTGCCAATCGCTTCAACGAACGCAGGAAGGCGCGCCGCTCTCCCGTCGCACGGCGCCGCAGCTCGCCCCGGCCAGCCCGATGTAGTGGTTCTGCTCCTGTTGCTCTCTTGTGAACCGCGAAGCCACTACCCCTTTCTATACGGCGCTGCCCACTTGACTCACGTGGGAACCTCAAATGCGCCGACGCTCAAGGCGGACAAGTCATCTCGTGTCTCAGAGCGCGACCAACCAACAGACCAGTCCAACCGGCAGTGACCGTTGCCCGAGGAACTCGAGCAGACTGGCGGCCTAAGGCGCAGACTGAGATGCAGGAACTCAGCCCCGACCGAGCGACCACTAGCTGAGTTCTGTTAGTGACAGCCTGGCAAGACTTTCATTTTCTGGCTTAAAGTTTGATCCAAACGACAGACATACTTGCACTCCGACGACAGATAGACACTGACTGCCCCACACTGAACCGGCTGACCAACTGACTAGGCTCGCCTCGACTGACCGACTCACTGACCCCCTTAACGTACGGCAGACCGACAGACAGACAGACACTGACTGCCCGACACGGAGCCAGCTGACCAACTGACAAGAATCAGACTGCCAGACTGCCCTGGCTCACCAACTGCCTCCTCTTAACTGGCCCCTGACAAGCTCATCTCGCCCCTTAAATGCACGTGAACAGGCAACCTTTTCCCTTTCACATCAGAGGAAGACATCATAAGCTGCAATTGCCACATCGGCGCCACCGCCAGAAACGGTATGCGAGTGCTTTGCACTAAGCGCTGCGGCGCGCTCTTCAAAACAGCAAATTTTACTACGGCTCAGTCGTATTTGTACATCAACCATCATAACTCACTGGTCGACAGGTGAACCATCAAACCACCATTGACCATGGAGATGTGGTTCGAATTGCTGCGCTAGTGTCAGTCCTAGTCGAGGGAAAGGGAAATTTTACCAAAATTTAATGAAGGCGCGGTTGGGCGATGAAACCTGGGGCCGCTGGCAGAGTGTGGTAACAGTCGACAGCCAGCAGGCCAGGCAAGGTAAACATGGCACTCGCGGGCACGGACCTGCGACGGCGGTATTGCACGCGTGATTTGTTTTGAGTGGAGCAACAACGAGGCAGGACACTGCAGCTTTGCTTTACGTAATTTCGATGTATGAGGCAGGGCACTAGGCCAGAGCCAGGAGGGCGATTTGTAAGTGGCTGACATGTGGGAATTTATCCCTGCCATAGTTTCTGTCTCTCTCTGAGACTACGTCAGAAGCGAGGGAAAAACGAGTTAAATAGATGGGCAATTTTAGCTTGGGAGTGCGCCAGGTCAGTCGAGCGTCAGGACGGTCCTGTGCTGGTCTACACTAATAGGGGCCAGTCTGGCAGCAATGTTATAAGTATTCAGCATAAACTTGTACTTTGTTTCTATGTACTTGTTCGGGCTATATCCCCCGGGACACAACACCGGGGTGGGACGGAACGGCTGCCTGGAACTTGGAGATCGCACGGTCTGCCTGAAAGAGTGCAGTGACAGTGGTCTGCAGTGGGTCCAAGAGGGGCTCGGTTCCACTCCAGTCTACAGGCCAAGTTCGCTTCACACCTGGCGTACTGGGGTCCAGGCGAGGCATACGCTGTGGGAGGCGCAGCAGCGCTGCGACAGCGCCAGAGACGGCGGCGAGTGTTGCCATCCGGCAAGCACCACTAGCAGCAAGTTGCGGCACAGCGTCCAGGAGGGCGCAGGTTCGAGTCAGGTCCTGTCCTGAGAACAGCGGCGGCCCGAGGGCCACGGGTGAGCAGTACATCCACCTTCGCCCCATTGTCGGACAGAGCAGGCCAAACAGGGCAGAGGGCGGCGGGGACCAGGGGCTGTAGCAGTCTCTGGAATTGCAGGGGGCAGCGCGGCGCAAGACGCGACGCATAGGCGAGCGGCGACCGGGCAGAGCGCAGCCGATTTCTAGCAGAGCGACCTTGATGGCGGAGCAGCGGCGTCGGCGTACCAGGAGTCTGCTGAGCCAGCTGGATTCACGGCACAGCGTGTGGGCGATACACTGACACTATACTTCACCCATCGAAGTACCGCAAATTATGTTAATAAAGAAATGTTACTGAATACCGCTGTATCATTCAGCACTGCCCCTCGACCCTCTTTAACTTGCTCGGCCTCCTGACAAAAAATAGGGCGCGGTGGGTCCCGGCTTCGCTCTGTCATCTGTAGTCCCGGGTTCGACCCCACAGACTCCACAAAAGAATCCTCGTCACACACCTTTTTTCTTTATTCCGTGGTTCTCGTCGTTTATAAGCAGCACATCGTTTTATCACATGACCATAGCGTATGAAATGGCAGTAGGATCTCTTAAATTGCGTGCAGGAGTGTATTAAAGGCACAGTACACAACCATACCTGGATCTGTCAAGTTCATGTAAAGTGGTTTCACGATCGAGTAAACAAATGATGTACACGTCGATATGCTTTTGGTGCAGGGTGCATCCGATGACCAAGGTACTGCTGCTGTTCTTGAGTATGCTGCACAGTACCCTCAAAGGCGCCTTCCCCATAACAAAGTTTACAGTCGCCTGGGGCAACGCCGTAGGTAAGCTAGTAATGGACGGAGATTGTCCGAGGACTAGACGTTCTCCAAACCCAACGGAAAACACGATTCTTGGAGCCATTCGCCAGTCACCTTAGCGAAGTAGCCATGGTATTGCAAGGCAGTTGCTGATATCTCAAAGACTGGCTGTTGAAATTTTGCACGATGAAGAACTGCATCATGTCATTACACGTTAATTCAACACCACCAACCAGAAGACCGCATCCGTTGAGCATTGTTTCGTGAATGGCTTTTGCACAGAGTGGAAGGTAACAAAGATTTTATAAGCAACGTGGTATGGACTGATAAATCAAGATTCACTCTTTATGGTATTAGTAACCTCCACAGCTGCCGTTATTGGTCATAACATAACCCACATGTCGACGCACTTCCGTGTCCGAGGTCACAGTCTGCCTTCGGCAGGGCAGTGGCTCGGACGTGCTGTAACGTGGTGTTGTTGTGGTTTGCCGCTTACTTCATTCGATGCACCATAACATTTTCCCAACGAAATTCGACACTCAAGTTCAGCTTTAAGAAACATTATGCGTGACCAAAAGCATTGGAAATTGAAAAGGCTTATCGAGGAGATGATCACATCGATTATCATCAAAAGAGATATTCACCTCTCCATCGTGAGCAACATTGTCTACGTGAAACTGGTGGACAACGATGCTCGCGAAAGGATTCTCAAGAGATGAGCGACTTTCAGTGCAGACATTTGGATATACACCTTCGCCCTGTAAAAGCGGAACAAGCAGGTCTTGACCAGAGGGCGTTCTGTGTGTTCTAGTTGCAGTTTGAGGTGCTGGCAGAGGTGGTGATCACAGCGTTGAGACACTATGGCAGTGAGATGACAGAAAAATAGGCACACCTTACCATGTACCCAGTTCTGAATGGGGTGAACCAAGTGCGCATAAACCTTACTGAAAAGGTTCAGTCCTATTTGAACATCGGTGCCTGCCGTGCCGTAGCAATTTATGACCTGTTAGCTATGTGGGCAACAGGGATATCTAAGATCGAGCTGTATGTAACGCCGCATCACGCAACTGTCGACGGGGGATAATAAGATGTCGCCCGATCTGACGGTGCTCCCGTCGACATACATGGAGGCCCTTCAGTCTGTTCCCTCTGATCATCCACTATCGACAGAAGCGTCGCCATCATCGACACAGAGCAGCTTCTGATGTGGTGGCAGGGCACTACAGACGTACTTTCTGACTGTCAGGGCAACACATGGCATCGGTCTTGCAATGCGAAGATAGGATGCCCCTGCAGGAGACTTTGACTACTATTGATGTCATGGTGAGAACCGACGCTTTTGTCACTTATAGCAACAACCACCAGTCAGTGTCGAATACCGACGCTCATGTCCGAAAACAATGGACTCCAACGGGACGAAAGAAGCGTCGATTGGCTTCATCTAGATTCTGCAGGATGACGTCAACAGAAGAAGAAGATCTCGACTACCCCCAACAGGAAGATATGATCGTCAGTTCTCCTTAAGGGACTCGATCAGTAGCGACTTCAAAGGAGAGCTCTCACAGTAGCATGCTCCTGGGTGATGGACAACGGATGGGTTCATATCTGAGCCTATTACGAACGAGCTGCAATCTTCAACCGCCCTGTTAATTCCGAGGGATGATGGGAGCACAAGCCGAGCTGTGTGGGCCGACGACGTCGAGTACGTGACGTCTGTTGTAGTAGCTGAAGCGGTTACAGTTGCTTCAAGTCATGACTGTTACATGCCAGTAGACATTTCTGACTGCGGGGCCTTTTTCAGGTCTCCCACCTCCACCTCTCTTAACAGGCGCCAACAATACCGCCTCTTCATGCTAGGCTAGCGGATTGGCACCATCACTCTCAATACCATCAGTTTTGATGCAGACTGCAGACGTTAAGTTGATTGTTGCGGACGACAGATCTCGACATCGCATTCCTCCACAAAGTGCGCCTCGAGCAATCCCATTTATTTGTGCATACGATATTTACAAGTCACCATACATGTATAACGGCAAACGTACAGGCATTCTTGTGAAGCATGGTCTCGAGATCGATGATGCATCCTACCTTCTTCCAGCACAAGGACTTGTTAACGCGTATCAGCGTGTCAGGATTTTGAAGGTGTCACATTCTAGTACGGAGTAAGCCAGATCGCGTCCTAATCCGAGAAACGTTACGACCATATTATTCTAGTGGGCGACTTAAATTGTGTCCCGTCACCACAGGATCAATTACTACACTTTAGTACCTGTAGGGAACTGCAACGCCTGGTTTAAGGCCCTCGTCTCGTCGATAACTGGCGGAGTATTCACGGCAACAGATAGGGATACACATACATTATCTGACAATCAGCGATCCGCCTTGAATGGGCCTATGTCTGCCCGGGAGTTAAGGCAATGAGACTTGATGCTGAGGTATGGCCAGCGGCATTTACAGGTCATGATGTCTACCCCTACACCATCTCCCTTCCATAACAGCAACACATGGAAGATGAATGTAGTGGCAGAGGATGATGGGACCTGGAGAAACAGTGAGATGTAGCATCCGATGTTTGCTTCCACGATCCAACGGTCAATGGATTACGTAAAACCTGCACTGCGCTGTTTGAGGGTGAACTGCTGTGTAGAGTCTATTTGTTGGCAACGGCACACCATGAAATTTCATTTTACGCTACTGTAGGAGATATCCACCCAACCACCATTTCCAGGACGTAAGGCTGAGGTCTGTCGATTGTAAGCAAAGATGAGAACGCTTACATGACGTCATTTCGGAGGTACACTTGTGTGCCTGAGTAGTCAAGACCAAATCAAGGATGAGCTGCCAACCATGAATAACATCATCTGCGAATGTCGCATACGTCGAACAGCAGTGATCCCATGGCGGATATGCCATGTAACCTGCGCCTGACGGCCCAAAAGGATATCACCAGCGCCTTCTTGGATCATATCCTGCGATTCAATGCCACGTCACTGGCGCCCTCAGCAAAGGGCCGACCAACAAATCGCCAGGTCCAGATGGTCTAACAATCGAGTTTCATTATACATTCCATGAGGTTATAATGCCACAGTGGATTATGACATACCAAGAAATGATTAACCCTGCAGTGCAGATGCGACCTCTCTTTGTCAGTGGCTTCCTGATATTGGTCCCCAAGCTATCCGCCAGAAGGGGAGTTGACCATTACCAGCCTCTCACTTCATTTACAAGATTTCTAGCTGCCCGTATTCGAAGTGTCTTATACCAAGTCGTCTCCACAAACCTGACGTATCTCAGCAGTAACAGCAATTTGCAGACGGCGCTCAATGATTGCTGCGCTGTCATCACATTGGCGGAAGCGTGTCGCTTGCGCAGAGCCTTAGTGTTACTGGACTTTCACCATGCTTTCGATATGGTATGCCATGACTGTCTTCTGAAGGTACTGAGCATGTCGCCGGGCCCCAGCCGTTCATAAAAAACCGCCATGCGCGTTCTGCGTGGCTCGACTTCACAGGTAGCTATCAAGCTATCAATGTACACGTAGTGGGCAAGATCACTATCGCCTACTCTGTGAGTCAAGGTTGCCCCCTGTCAGTGGTTATGTATGCCATTGCCATGGATCCATGGAGCTGTGATCTTTGAACATGGTCCAGCAGGTGGCTTATGTCAACATATATCTGGCGTCCATAATACCCCATGTGGCGACAGTACTCCCAATGCTGAGCACGACAGTATGCTGGTTACAAGAGGCCTGTGATTAGTTTGCCAATGTGGTTATTACCCTCAAAGTGTGATACAAGATGCTCACTCTACTTACAACAAAAGGTTGTCCCTGAATGGTCAGCGTGCAGGTTAGAGCAGCTGCTTCACATGTCGCCACGATAATGAATATGTGGAATCACCACCTTCATGGGAACTCTGAAGAACTGGACCCAACCAAGAACTGGACCTAACCTCTCATGAACCACCAACTACAGTGGCGATTACTTCGCTGACACTATCTCACCTGAAGGAACTTTTTGTGGACTTAAGTTAGCTGCAGAGGTCGCATCGTGTTTATTGCCACCTGGCGTGAATCCATCTCCGAAATCCGATTCAAAGCCGTCTACCCTCGATTATTTGGCCAGTGATCTGGCGTTCAGGGCATGGCACTCCTCTCGATTCTGACGCCACAGCGGTCAGGTATTTGGTGGTCGGCCATAAAAATAAGAATCACCAGAGGCTTCGTTTCATAAGTGTTGTCGATTCTCCGTTTTGTCCTCAGTAGCACCTATCTGATACAAATGAACATCGTCTGTTATGTGACTCTGCTGTGGAGGTGTGGAGGTTGATGAAACTGTTGTTGACCCTCAGTCAGCGAACGACACCTACAGCAGGGACTCCGACATACCATCTTATCCTAGATGTGACGTGGTATCCTCGTAGTATGATGAATGCAGTGGTATGGATTAAAAGGTAAAGACCTTGATGATGACAAACGCTTTGCCGAATTTTGGACATTTCTATTGAAACGATTCACTCGACTATGACGCCACCCGATTTTTGGACCTTTCTACTGGAACCGTTCACTTCACTATGACGCCACTCACCCTACCACCAATACTTTGCTAATGATCTTCTTAGTGTCTTGTTGAACTCCACACTAGGGATGTGTCAGCCTAATGTGCATGTTATGAAACAGACTGAAAGAAGTGACAGAACCACATGAACTTTTCATCGAGAAGACCTGCCGGGCCCTAATGGCAGGTTAGAAGAATTCATGGACATCTTAAACGATGACACCAGTGGGTGTAGTGTCTAATGGTGGTTCCACTGGGAGAGTGGCATTTACGTTTTATACATGTTTTAATTTTGTTTAATTGTTGTTTAGTTACTTTCCTAATCCCTAGAAGGACATCATTGTAAGAATAAAGATGTTTCGTTTAATCTGCCTTTTTATTCGACATACACAAGGAAACGCCGCTAACGCACGCTTTTGCGGTGGTGCTCGACCTAGGGATAAGCTGGTTCGAATCCTGGTGGTGGAATATTTAGCCGGCGAGCGGAGAAGAGTTGGTGGCGTAAGGTTCCTAATCACCTGACTTGGTGCTAGTATCCTGGTTTAAATACTAAATCTCTCCGCAGTGTCTCATAACGTGAGGGTATGTGACATTGATGATCGTGATCTGTACGTCAGATGGAGATATTAAGCTCGATGACTCCCTAGGTGCTATTCGCGTGTAGTAGACTATGTGCCAGAAATGAGTTTTAATCCTCTCCCTTGTCTCATGAGCATCATCATAGAACACCAACATTACACTACACACACATGTACATGCGCGTACGCCCGCGCGCACACACACAATGTGCATGTAGTATTTTAAAAGTATTATAATGGAGCATGCCGCAAATAAATAAACATACAGCAAACCACATATCAACCGTGAACTTGAAATGTTTTGGCATAAAGCTATTGGCTGAAATCATGGGAGGAGTGGTTTTAGGCCCTTAACTGCTGCTGGAAAAATTCAATGCAATCCTCATCATATGTCTCTTTGCAGTACTTTGTCTGACGCATTAGAAAACGTTCCACTTGGTGTTCAGCGACAGCTATGGTTTCAGCGTGATGCCGTACTGGTTTACAGACCTTAATCCACCACATTTCTTTTTACGGATACTTAACGGAAAAGTTGTTAGTACTCCTCCCATCAATGTACACTACCAAATGGCTCGCGTGCATGCAGCGCTTTTTTTCAGCCTGTACTGTGTTTCGCCTAACGCAGTGACAGTCAGTTGTAAACTTGACCAGTGGTAGTAATCGTACGTCAGTTGATACCAGCATTTTGAGGGTGGCTTTTATTACCTGAGAAACACTGAATAGGAAGTAAACAACAGAAATGTGTGTGTTTGTTCTGCAAACATTGTGGAAACAATGATGTTTCTTATCTGTTTGTGGATTGTTTTCCTTACATCAAACATCAGTCTCCACAAAATACTTGCAAATTAATATTAGGCTGGTAGCGGAGTTCCGTCATTCAGATAGGCCAAAATATGTCACTACAAAAGAGAATCTTAATGTGGTTGAGAAATGTCTTTTATAATCACCAACTGAATCAGAAAGTAGGGCGTCCAAGGAACACTGAACAGCAAGAACAAATCTATGAAGTATTAAGGAAAAGCTGATACACAGACAACATTCGCTGCCCGCATCTCGTGGTCGTGCGGTAGCGTTCTCGCTTCCCACGCCCGGGTTCCCGGGTTCGATTCCCGGCGGGGTCAGGGATTTTCTCTGCCTCGTGATGGCTGGGTGTTGTGTGCTGTCCTTAAGTTAGTTACGTTTAAGTAGTTCGAAGTTCTAGGGGACTGATGACCATAGATGTTAAGTCCCATAGTGCTCAAAGCCATTTTTAGACAACATTCGCCTACTTTGCTTCAAGGCCTAAATGAAGAAGATTCGTAGAGATGTATCGAATTCTGCGAGTTGTAACAAACCGACAAGGAATCGATCCGAAATTTTAAAAAAGTATTTTTTAGAGCAACGAAGAGATTTTAAAGTAGATGATAAAGTGAACAGATGCAACTGTGTCTACTGGGCTTCTACGAATTCTCATGTTCGGATGTAGACACAGTTAAACCCTCCTGACATGAGTGAATACGCAGGGATTCCTTTTATGGTACGTTCAGTTACGTAAACTTGTACTGTCAGTTACGTAAGCTATCTGCGTATGTTTCAAGAAGTTTCATTAGAATAGGAAAATTGTCTACGTTCAGAGTATGTCCAGACAGTTAAGGAAAAAGTTGATATGACAATAAGGTGGAGCACTATGGAGTTATTGTGAGGAACTTTCTGTATGAAAACTTTCATAAGTAAATTGGCAGATGAGGTACAATTGAATGGCTTCCACGATCCTATCGATTTTTCACTGAGTCGTGTAGTAATAAATGAAGTTACTCCGTCAATATGCGTGACGTTGAATATTTGAAGGAACGAATCCAGTCAGAATATATAAACTTACGGTCCCAGAAGATTTGCTCCCGGCCAACAATACCATACGATCATTTCATTTTGCGACAAAATTTGTACAGTAGTTTTCGCAACATTTAATTTTTGCTTAGAACAGTATGGAAACGACTTTTAACAACTTTTCTCGGCTGTTGACCTCTACATGTATTTCTCTGTTGATAATTTATAATGTCCTCAGTTGGTATTACTGTAACAAACGTATTTTGCTCAACACACTTAGGGCCCACCCTGTATTTACTACTGGCTGCTCACAACTGACTAGTCGAATGCATATCTGTTATTTACAGCAATGACGTTACTTGTACGCAAGGAATACAATCGGTCTTAGATATTTTTCTTACGAAAAATGTTTGCATCCCGTACTGACGCTCGTGGCAATGTTTGTACTTGTCTCGTTTATATGTTGTTAGGTAAGGGCGTACCCGATTCCGCACCGGTTATATACGTCGTCACCAGCGTAGTGGTTAAGCAAAACATGGGAAATAGGTGAAACAAGGAAAATGAATCACTTGTTTACAGTGTTAAGAACACTAGAATTTACACATTTCCAAGGTGAAGTCTTCATCATCGGAATTACTGTATATGAACTTCCAAAAGCGCCTAATATAAAACTGAAACAAGAAAAAAAAATAATCTGGCTATTCCCTTGCAGATGTGTCAAGAGAAGCAAACATCTTATTTTATTCTTATTGTACTTCTATACGTTTTATATTGATCACTTTTAGAAGTTCTTCTACAGCAGCTGTGACAATGAAGGCTTGACCTAGGAAATGTGGAAAATTCTAGTGTCCATTACACTGTATGTAGATGTTTGAGCAAACATTTTAACATTTATTATTACAACCATGATGTCGCGTCAAAATCAAATGTAATAGTTATTTCACAAATGGCAGAACATTTCGGGAGTTTAGCAAATGAAACTATTTTATAACACAATCCTTTTAACTGTCAAAAAGGAGTTTTCCTTTAGCGAATGTATGAGGCCGTCGGGCCATGAAATTCTGTTTGTGACTAAATGAGAATCCCGCAGTGAGCAACAAGCGGCTCAAAATATTTCGTGAATAAAATTCATTACGAATCACCGTGCCTCAAAATATTCCGGGTGGCTTCCTCCTCCTGTTGCTGCCTCGGTTGCCGCCTGCAGTACCACCCTCCTCCCCCCCTCTCCCCTCCCTCCCCCCCCCCCCCTCCGAAATTGCTCGCGCTCCCCTACACTTCCTCGGTTTTAACGTTTCCCGCACTGGAGGTTGCTTTGCCGGCGATCGACAAGAGCAGCGCGAGCAGTTATTTTGGATTCATTAAAACACTCGGTGGCCTGGTGCGTCTGTTTTCCTTTCATTACGTCGGCAGGTCAGTGGGGCGGCCGCGCTGCGTGGTGAGTGTCGACCTGTGCGCAGGACGGTCACGTGACGCACCACTGCGTGTTAACCACATTGGCGGCCAGTCTGGGAGGGCACACAGTGCCGACGAGTCCAGAGGACCAGCCACCGGTGATGCGCACATGTGACTCGCTCTCATGGCTTTCTGTACTGTTGTTATAGATATTAGAGAGCTTGCCTGATGACGTGTTAGAAGAAGAAACAGTTGACAGCGAAGACATAGATTACAAACAGATTATAAATGAGCTTTTGGATGACTTAAGATCAAATAACATTGAAGGGATACGTAAGACTCCTTTGCAATTTTTAAAATCACTGTAAGTGGCAGCATAACGCCTATTCTCGTTTGTGTACAATCTATGAGTCGGCCGATATACCATGTGGCTTGCGAAAAAACATCATCCACACAATTCCGCAGATAACAAGAACTATGTTCTAGAATGGCACAGTGAGCTCTACAGCTCGTGAATACAAGTTTCTGACGAGATTAATGGTCGAAATTCTGAGAAAAACAGGTGAAAGCTTCAGGGAATATACAATCTAAACAACAACAAAGTGGTAGTGCAGTGTCCGTTTTTATTCATGATGCGCAGTTCCTGATGATATGCATGCACGTCCGAAAAAACAGGTACTGCTGCGACTACAGCCGTTATGAAATACATGAAATGTACTCGCAATTGCAAATATGGACAACCTTCAGCTGTACAATGAAATAACAACAATGAAAATTTTTGTCTTACCGAGACTTGGACTTGGATTTTTCGCTTATCGTGCGCGTTCGTCTTACCATTGTTACTAAAAGCAAATTTCCCAGCACCCAAAGAGAGGGGGTGGGGGGCAAAGTTGGCTAAATGGGCAGGGATCGTATACTGAGGCTTGGCCACCATGTGCGGCTCCCAACCTCCAGGACATAAGGAAAGCGTGTGGAACGTCGAATAGAGGTACAATGAACATCGTTAATCTGTTTATTATCTTAACATTAATACCACCGAGAATAACAGGAAACTGGAGTCACGAGAGGGGGGAGCAGCAAGACGTCACACTCATTGAAACTACTGACGCGTAGTTTTTCCGAGAAGAACATTCTGATGACCAGAGAGTATATCCGTTCTTGGTGTCGAAGACGTGGGGATCGGCTCTTCATGACAGGAATACCCCAGCACTGGGGTGAGTTAAGGATGACACTGCAAAGGATATTGGAGAAAAATTGTCTATACTTTGGAATTTGGACAACTGCCCAATGTAGTTCATTAAGGAACTGCCAAACATCGAAGTTACTTTTCTCGGTATCAGCAAACAAGTAGTGAGCTGTGTGTCCACAAATCCACCTCACAGAGTTCGTCTTCGCAAGTGGGAACTATCCCGCTTTCGGAAAGAGGAGCAGTTAGTAGGTATCTGACGAGGAGTCGTGCCGGTTCTTATGGAGAACATCCGTCGCACCAATAAGCCGACACCTCTTGCCGATACGCACACCGGGCGCTGTTCGTGTGTGCCCAAAACACCACAGGCGACAAAAAAACGGAGTATTTGCGAGCTTAATCCTGTGAAGGCCTCACCGGCATACTTACTATCCATTGACAGTAACGTATGATGCAGACTGGACGTCAGTGTCAAGATAATGAGCGCACACCTATCGCCAAACAGCACGCCATTCGACGTGGGGATGTTTCACATTCGGTTACCTGTGATACTGAAGGAAACGATAGTTCGCCTTCGTATCTGCTGGCAGTACAGACGTAGCTCAGTTCGAGGAAAAATAGGCGGGAGTAAAAGAAGGATGGCGGGACTTGTGAAAGCTTGATTGGTGCTGAGAGAGAGTGTGGCGCAAGGGCCTCCAGGAATAAGCTGGTAAGGCATGTAGGACAACGGCGCCACAACGCATGTGAGAGCAAATTAAATGGACTACAGCACTATCAGGCACATGATACAGACTTAAACTACCCCTGCACCGCAGGAGGGCGAGGGTCTTGTATCTTATCTTGAACAGCAAGCCGTGGCAAGCAAATGAACCTTGTGCCGCTAGCATCAGGCCACGGATAGCGGAATAGGAGGTCCGTTGCAGAAGATCGAATGCTCGTAAATGAACTAAGAACCCAGCTCGTAGTTGGGAGAGTAGGGGCCGGCAGTTGAGGGCAACTGTCTGCCGCAGATCACTTGCGAAATCGAGTCCTAAGCATCGGATTATATCAGCTACATGCAAAGGAGCAGCACTGTCTGCAGGAAGCCCCGCACCTACCATAGCCATTTCACTTGACTTGCGAATGTTAAGACATGTACCAGAAGCTTTGCCATAACCGGTAACTCGTGCGGTGACTCCCTGACCTTTGATTTATCGAAGTGGGAGGAATGAGACGGCCATTGTACAGTACACGAGACGTACACCTGGCTGAAGTCAAGAGCAGCCAAATGTCTAGGCATACGATGAGTATCAGCAAGAGCGATTACGTCCCGAGAACGACAGAGGGCAGTGCGGATGTTATTGGCTCCTTCCAAAGAAGTCTGATCTCGGCAAAGCACGTACCGAGTTGTCCATTTAAGTTTCACAGCCAACAGCCAGGTATAGATTTTTGTGTCGCTGCTGAGGCGGTAATCGCATATCCGTGAGGTACCCTGAGGCTTGTGAATGGGAATGAGGAAACCATCAAGGAAGCAGTCTGGAATAGAAACGGAAGGTGACAATAGATCCTGACAAATTGCCATCCAGACTGGCGCTAGAAGGGGACGAAATGTCCTATAAAACTCCAGTAGAAGGCCACCAGGCCACCAATGCCAGGCGACCTGTTCATACAACCCCGATGGATAGCGTCAAGGACTTCGTCCTCTGCGACGCTGGCATCTATCGTCACATCCTCGGGAACCGAACCAAAGGAGACTCTGGAGACCGGTCGGTTGCCTGACCGATTAAAGTACTCGGTAGTGAAGCCACTTTATAAAAAGGGAGACAGGGATAATGTTGACAATTATAGACCTATTTCTATGCCATCGGTTTTTGTTAAAGTTATCGAGAAGGTTATATATACAAGGTTAGTGGAGAATTTAAATTCACATAATTTGCTGTCAAATGTACAGTTTGGTTTTAGAAATGGTTTAACAACTGAAAATGCTATATTCTCTTTTCTCTGTGAGGTTTTGGACGGATTAAATAAAAGGTTGCGAACGCTAGGTGTTTAACGGAGGCTTTTGACTGTGTTAGCCATAAAATACACTCCTGGAAACTGAAATAAGAACACCGTGAATTCATTGTCCCAGGAAGGGGAAACTTTATTGACACATTCCTGGGGTCAGATACATCACATGATCACACTGACAGAACCACAGGCACATAGACACAGCCAACAGAGCATGCACAATTTCGGCACTAGTACAGTGTATATCCACCTTTCGCAGCAATGCAGGCTGCTATTCTCCCATGGAGACGATCGTAGAGATGCTGGATGTAGTCCTGTGGAACGGCTTGCCATGCCATTTCCACCTGGCGCCTTAGTTGGACCAGCGTTCGTGCTGGACGTGCAGACCGCGTGAGACGACGCTTCATCCAGTCCCAAACATGCTCAATGGGGGACAGATCCGGAGATCTTGCTGGCCAGGGTAGTTGACTTACACCTTCTAGAGCACGTTGGGTGGCACGGGATACATGCGGACGTGCATTGTCCTGTTGGAACAGCAAGTTCCCTTGCCGATCTAGGAATGGTAGAACGATGGGTTCGATGACGGTTTGGATGTACCGTGCACTATTCAGTGTCCCCTCGACGATCACCAGTGGTGTACGGCCAGTGTAGGAGATCGCTCCCCACACCATGATGCCGGGTGTTGGCCCTGTGTGCCTCGGTCGTATGCAGTCCTCATTGTGGCGCTCACCTGCACGGCGCCAAACACGCATACGACCATCATTGGCACCAAGGCAGAAGCGACTCTCATCGCTGAAGACGACACGTCTCCATTCGTCCCTCCATTCACGCCTGTCGCGACACCACTGGAGGCGGGCTGCACGATGTTGGGGAGTGAGCGGAAGACGGCCTAACGGTGTGCGGGACCGTAGCCCAGCTTCATGGAGACGGTTGCGAATGGTCCTCGCCGATACCCCAGGAGCAACAGTGTCCCTAATTTGCTGGGAAGTGGCGGTGCGGTCCCCTACGGCACTGCGTAGGATCCTACGGTCTTGGCGTGCATCCGTGCGTCGCTGCGGTCCGGTCCCAGGTCGACGGGCACGTGCACCTTCCGCCGACCACTGGCGACAACATCGATGTACTGTGGAGACCTCACGCCCCACGTGTTGAGCAATTCGGCGGTACGTCCACCCGGCCTCCCGCATGCCCACTATACGCCCTCGCTCAAAGTCCGTCAACTGCACATACGGTTCACGTCCACGCTGTCGCGGCATGCTACCAGTGTTAAAGACTGCGATGGAGCTCCGTATGCCACGGCAAACTGGCTGACACTGACGGCGGCGGTGCACAAATGCTGCGCAGCTAGCGCCATTCGACGGCCAACACCGCGGTTCCTGGTGTGTCCGCTGTGCCGTGCGTGTGATCATTGCTTGTACAGCCCTCTCGCAGTGTCCGGAGCAAGTATGGTGGGTCTGACACACCGGTGTCAATGTGTTCTTTTTTCCATTTCCAGGAGTGTATTACTACAGAAGTTGGACCGTTATGGAGTAAGGGGAGTAGCTTTCAATTGGTGCGCCTCTTACTTTAAGAACAGAAAGCAGAAGGTAATCCTCCGCAATATTGAGAGTTGTAGTGATGTTTAGTCCCAATGGGGCACTGTTAAGTGGGGCGTTCCCCAAGGGTCGGTGCTGGGGCCACTGTTGTTTCTTATTTATATAAATGATATGCCTTCTAGTATTACAGATGATTCAAAAATATTTTATGTTTGCTGATGACACCAGCTTGGTAGTGAAGGATCTTGTGTGCAATATTGAAACATTATCAAATAATGTAGTTCATGAAATAAGTTCGTGACTTGTGGAAAATAATTTGATGCTAAATCACAGTAAGACTCAGTTTTTACAGTTTCTGGCTCACAATTCAACAAGAACTGATATTTTGATCAGACAGAATGGGCATATTATAAGCGAGACAGAGCAGTTCAAGTTCCTAGGCGTCTGGATAGATAGTAAGCTGTTGTGGGAAGCCCATGTTCAGGATCTTGTTCAGAAACTAAATGCTGCTTTATTTACCATTAGAACTGTGTCTGAAATAAGTGACAGTTCAACACGAAAAGTAGTGTACCTTGCATATTTTCATATGCTTATGTCATATGGTATTATTTTTTGGGGTAATTCTTCTGATTGAAAAAGGGTATTTTTGGCTCAAAAACGGGCTGTTCGAGCTATATGTGGTCTAAGTTCGAGAACCTCTTGTCGACCCCTATTCAATAGTCTGGGAATTCTGACATTGCCCTCACAGTATATATTTTCTTTAATGTCGTTTGTTGTTAGCAGTATTTGCTTATTCCCAAGAGTTAGCAGCTTTCACTCAGTTAATACTAGGCAGAAATCAAATCTGCATGTGGAATGCACTTCCTTGACTCTTGTGCAGAAAGGAGTGCACATTCTGCTGCATCCATTTTCAATAAGCTACAGCAAGAACTCAAAAATCTTAGCAGTAGCCCAAACGCTTTTAAGTCTAAACTGTAGAGTTTCCTCATGGCTCACTCCTTCTATTCTGTCGAGGAGCTCCTGGAAGAGCTGAAAACTTCAGCAAATTCCAGTGTTACATTGTTGATTTGCTTTATATAAACTTACAAATGGTGGCCTGAATACGTTTCTTGTATTTCATTTTATCTGTTTCTACTATCGTGTTATAATTTTATGTATTGGCTCGTTCCATGACCATGGAGACTTCTCCTTAATTTGGTCCCACGGAACAATAAATAAATAAATAAAAACCACAGAAATGTTGGCAGGGTAGTGGCGTTGTTCAGAGTACAGCATAACCTAATGTGCATGCAGGGCAGACCTGATATCCCGCTGAGTACCAAAACACTACCTATCATCGGTCGTAAGAACATTAATCAAAGTCATCCGACGGTGGCGTCGTTCCGCTATGACATGACACATAGATGGTCTTTCTTTCACTAACCCATAGGCATCACGGCGCCGACGAAAAGCTGTCTACGTGGTCTCGACGAGCTGCCGGTGGCGGGTGAAGTAAAGTGGATCGTGTTGGGTTTCCATCGTCCATGGCCGCGTCACATCCTTTGGTGGGAGAGATTGATGGCGTGGATATATGCGTCATTATCAGAGAACGCAACGGGTCACACTGTAGCAGCCTGCACCACACTGATAATGTCGCACGAGATGAAGACACGATCGAGTCGCCTGGAAGAATGGCAACCGAAATGCGTAAACCTCGAACTATCGCCATGAACAAACTCCGAAGAATCCACTAGGTAAAGGTGCTGGAGTGTTGTCGCCCGTAACGCGCACTGAGAGTGACGTGGTAACTGGTGTTTAGATAACCATGTGCAGTTGAAATCGCCTCCAATGATTAATGCATCCTGCAGACCCAGGGAGAGAGGCGTGACTGTCTGTCTGTGAAGAAGGTTCAACGTTGATGGTGGCGACCCGAACAAGATGGAGCATAGACATTGACGACTGACGCCACTAAACGCGAGAGCGATACTTCTGGCATAAGGGAGATGTGCAACTCCATCATCGAGGATACCGTCACGTAAGAGGATCGCCACCCCACTACCAGTAGGGGAAGCATGTTCTGTAAAGCCATGAGGAACACAGAAAGTTGCAACGTGCATTTCCTGAAGGAGAGCTACGTCAGTGTCTGGCATTCAGCACGTCATGGAGTAAAGCCAGTTTGTGGTGTACGTGAATTATGTTGATATTGACCGTGGCTATGTGATAAGTCTGGAAAGCTGCCATCGCCAGGAGGACAGGTGACTCAAACAGGGGGGGGGGGGGGGGGGGAGGCAGTTAGGGCCCTATGGAAGAGCACATCTCTGTGATGGGCAGGGAGCCAACCCCAACAGGGTGGGTTCATCGCTCTGTACAGCTCCAGATTGTCAAACCTCAGCGTCGACGTCGTCCACCCAGCCTCAGCGTCGACGTCGTCCACCCAGGAGACACACGTCTTACTGGGCTGGTTCAGTGGAACACTATCTGAAGTGCGCCCACAGGTAGCGTCAGACACAGAAAGGGAGGCAACCGCATCAGACGCAGGCAGGGAAATGTAGGTGTCCGGAGGTGGACACTGACTGGAGGTGGAGGTTGGGAAGGACGTCACGAGGTCAGGTGTCGTGGGGTCCAAGGACATCAAACCATCAGTAGCAGGATCGTCATCTTATACAGACATCCGAAAGAGGCAGACATCTGGAGGGGTACGGAGTCGTCTCTTCCGTTTCCACAGCGATTGTTGCTTTCTTATTTGCTGTCCGCGTCGGATGGCAGGTGGCTATCGTCCGACATGTGGCCAGATGGCAGAAAAGCGGGGGTAGACACAGCTCCATGATCAACAGCCATGGGGTCGGGGCAATCAGCTTGTGCCTGCTGACGGTCGTCGTTCATTTGTACTGCCTCCGGTAGGAGTGTAGGGGAGACAGGCGAAACTTCCATCGCATCGTCGAGAGGAGTTGACGCCAGTACCGACTGATTCACAAAGGGAGCAGCAGGCATAATGCTGATTCCAGGCGAATGGCGTGGCCTGCATGTTCTCCAGACCTTAACCCCATCAAGCACGTCTGGGAATCTCTCGATCGACGTATCGCTGCACATCTTCAAACCCCTGCAGGAGCTCCGACAGGCACTGGTGCAAGAATGGGAGGCTATACCCCAGCAGTTGCTGGACCACCTGATCCAGAGTATGCCAACCCGTTGGGCGGCCTTCGTAAGTGTGCATGGTGATCATATCCCATATTGATGTTGGGGAAGATGCGCGGGAAACTGTGGCGTTTATGTGTAGTGCCACGTTGTGTGGCACCACATTCTGCTAGTATCCTTAATTTAATGAGCATGAGTGTAGATATAACAGAGTAGGCGCTGCAGGAAGATCGACTTCTCCGATCGGCGTCTGAACCAGTCTGCGTCGAAGACGTTCAGAACGGATATGGACTCCCCGTCCGGAACAGGTGCACGGCTGGCCATCGTACATAACGACAGCCCTGCAGATGACAATAACCGAGTTGGAAGGCACGTGTTTCCGTAGTTCAGTTTTTATCTGACGGTGGCCATTGAGGACACGGTATGTTTCGAACGTCTTGCACGTTTCAGCCACGTGACTGGCGACGTTGCCATAAGGTTTAAAGGCGACGTCCGACGGTAGTTCAAACGGGAGCTCGAAAGCCTGCAACTTTCGGAGGAGAACAAAACCGGCGTGATCAATCACGACAGTCCCTATATGTCCGTCCGGGTATCTGAACGAGATTGTTAGCGTGGCACTCTGCGACGTAGGCACACAGATCGTCATTTGCCAGCTTTATATACACAGTAGTACTGAGGATCGAAAAATGAGTTCCGAGAACATGTTGTGGCGGGAGACGCATTTTCGCCCGTATAAAACGCTCTAGTTCATAAACCTTCAGTCATTCGTGATCCGAAGGGAAAGTTAATTTAGTTGTGGCTTGGTAATAGGATAACGGCATGATGGTCGATGAAATCGGACCCTGAGACAAGCCACTACGCGGAAGTAAACAAACTGGCGCGCACTCGCAAGCAGCACAACAGGCGAGAAGCAAATAAGGCGTGCGCGCCTCACCACAGCCAACGGCCGACTGACCAATTGGCTATTCGAGTTCGACTCACAGTCAGACCTAAGCTTCAATAAGTCGTCAACCTTGTCCAAAGGAACATTGCATCGTAATCTGGAGTAACACAGGCAGGCACTGCAATATCGTATCTGTTCACCGACATCGGGCTTTCAAATAAAACTGTAAGAAAACGAAAAGTCTAAAGCCATCCTTATCTCTTATTTATTGTGTAGTTATCAGTTTCGGCACTTCAATGTGCCATATTTAGGCCGTAGTTGATGGTGAAGGGGTTATCACGATCCATATATACATTCCATCAGTGGACAACATAACTGCACCATGTAGGCCATCTGTAACTGTGATGTCAGCATTCCAACCATCAGTTATGTTGGTCACTGATGCAGCATATACCCCGTGATATTCCTTCAGTATCAACTACGGCCTGAAGATGGCGCATTGATGCGCCGAAAGTGGTGGCTACACAATAAATAAGATCGTAAGGACGGCTGTAGGCGTTTCATTTTCTTGCAATAGTGAACGGCCTTGGTCCCCAAGACCTCCTGTTAAAAGGATAAACACACAAAAATTTCAAGTAAAATGTCTCCATAGTGAGGGAATATACACAATGAATGTACCCGTACACGTCGTAGACACACAGTTGACGACGTGTGGAAGTTTGTGTATGGCCGTGAGTCTTGCTCGGATAGCCAAATGTTCAGCCGGCCGTTGGCTGTGGTGAGGCAAGCAGGTCTTGTTTCCCTCTCGCCGGTTGTGCTGCTTGCGAGAAGGACCCCCAACTGTTCAGTTTGTACTTCGAAGAGACAGTGATGTATACAAAAGAAAAGTTCAAGGTTGGGATTAATTTCAGGGTGAAAGGATAAAAATGAAAATGCCAGATGAGATAGCTGTCCTCAGTGAAAGTGAAGCTGAATTACTGGAGCTGTTGAATGGAATTAACAGTCTAATGTATATAGAATATGAACTCGAGTAAACCGAAGAAAGACGAAAGTAATGAGAAGTGGCAGCAATGAGGATAACGAGAAGCTTATCAGCAGACTTGAGGATCACAGACGAATTTAAGCTAGGCAGCAAAATAGCCAGCTATGGATGTAGTAAGGAGAACGTAAAAAGTAGACTACCCCAGGCAAAGAGCACATTCTGGGCGAAGAAGGGAAGACTTTTCTGAGAATGTACGTTTGGAGCACAGCATTGAATGGTAGTAGTAGATGGACTGTAAGAAAAGTGGAACACAAGACAATCGAAGCATTTCCGATAGGGTGCTACAGAATAACGTTGAAAATTAGGTGGTCTGATAAGGTAAGGCATGAAGAGGATCTTCTCAGAATCGGCGAGGAAAGAAAGAAATTATCACTGACAGGAAGAAGGGGCAGAATGACAAGACATCTGTTAACACGTTAGGGAATAACTTCCATGGTACTTGAATTCGATGCAGAAGGTAAACACTGTAGAGGAAACAAAGATTGGAATATATCCATAAAGTAAGTGAGATAGTGCGTTGCAATTGCTACTCTGCAATGATAAGGTTGGCGCAGAAGAGTGAATTCGTCTAATAGAACAGACACCAGTCATATCTATAATTCTGTGGGCAAAACGGCGGTTTGACGAAAAAGTTTCAGTGCGGATGCGCTCCCAACATCCAGTCTACTAGAATCAGAAATACGAGAGTAGGGGTTAAGGGGTGGGGGTCCTTGCAGTGACGCCAGTGTGAGATCAAGAATCTGGCTACGACGGGAAGCGTGTCTGAAACACCAAGGCGGTTAAGGATACCGATCTAGAGACGCGGATCATCCGGCTTCGAGTCCTCGCCCGACACAAATGCTCCACTCTCTCTGTTGCATTGCCTGCAAGACATTATTTCCTTCCTACCTGTTTCACATCCAGTTTCCTTTTCACTCCTTTCACCTCAATTAATAATGGATATCTACTGTGCCACTTTTTTCGACTTTATGCAAAGAGTGGTGTATAATTATCTGTTAAACTTAGTGTGGGTCAGCAAGCTGAACTGAAAAATCTAACTAGCGGTGCATTTCGAGAAGAGTTTAGTGGTGTTTTAGGGTTTACAGGAATCTCGATTAAAAGGAGTGTCTCTGTCTGGCGATTCAGGAAATCGAGTGGTTCTAGATACACATTCTCCATCCACCACAATGTGGTCGCAGCGTCGTAGGAACATGCAGAGCTTTGACAACGTCAGCAAGTTTATTTCACCGCTTTTTGTCCGCTAGCATCAACAGTCGTCTTGTTAGCAAAACTTGAGCCACTTACGCGTTTCGGACATAGTGCCTGAGCACAATGTCAGATAAAAGCAGCTGCTACAGTGTATTGTGTCACATGATTACAGTACTAAATTCTTTTTTTCTAACATTCTGATGACGGGCTATAACCCGAAACACGTATATGAATAAGGTTTCAACAGTTAATGGACTTTAGATATTCGCAGCCAAAGTTGGTGAAAAAGACAAGCTCATTAGTCATATAATGGGGAATAGTCCCCTGCGAGATTTCATGTTGCAACTGAAATTTTAATAGCTACACGCCAGGGAAATTTTTATCAGTGTTCTATCTGTATCTATAAACCTTTCTCCTCTCAGCTTAGTAGGAGCAAAAAGATTCGCGTATTTTGTTTTTAAATATTACATTATATTCTATCGTGTGAATGTTTTTGGCTTAGCTACACTTGATTTCGTGTTTTCCTATACCTCCAAGCGCTTCCTGCGCATCCATATAACATTATACTTTGATTTACTACTTTGGTTACAAGTGCAGTCCACGAAGTATCCGATGCACGATATGAAGGTAATTTTCCAGTTCCTCTTTACCTATAGGTCCAAGCTGTTTTCGAAACTGACGATTCTTATAAAAATTTCTTAGTTGGGAGTGGGAGTTGGATGACAATACCGAAAAATCAAGGTGAGAATGCACGTTAGTGAAATGAGATCCCTTGTGAGATTAAAAGGATTACGCACAATGCAAGAAAATTTATGAGTGAAAATGTAAGACAGTAATTAAAGAGTCAGTTAAAAATGCCGAAATTTAAAATCGTCGGCGCATACAGGCGCAGCATTTCTAGATGGTGCATTAGGCTTTCTAAGGAACTACATTAGGTGGACAGAAATATGGAAACACCAGAAGCACAATATATTACCAAGTACATACACAATGAGAAAGCCGTTGGCATTCAAAACAGCTTCCAGTCCTCTAGGAATGGATCAATACAGAGCCTGTAACCTTTTCAAGGCAGTATTTTTATTATTCTTCCTGCAAAGTAGTGACATGTTCAGATAAAGATGATGGAGATGGAAAACGATTACGCACCCTCCTTTCCAAAGAAGACCACAAAGGACCAGTAATATAGGGATCTAGTGGCTGCAACAACCGCTGCATCACCATTACGGTATAAATATTTTACCATAGAATGGACTTGATCAAACACAATGGTCACATAATCCTTCTCTATAATGGACACTGCAGAGTGCCCACGGAATACCACAATGTGGTTACCCAAATCATCACCAAACCGCCGCTGTACTTCACTCTTGAGACATAAATTCGGCCAGAAACAGTGTGCAACAAAACCTGTCCGAGGAGATGACTTTCTTCAATTGCTCCACAGTCCAGGTGCTATCGCTTCGAGACACCGTACTCCTGTCCCGTGTGTCTGCATCACTGATGAGTTGATTAAGACTTCCAGCTCGCCCTGAACTTCCCTGCTTATCGAGTTGCCTTCCTGCAGTTTTCGCACTTGAAATGTTCTCGAGCGTGACAGTCAGTTCTGTAGCGACTTTTGCAACTGTCGTTCTCTTATTTTTCGAAACAAGTTTCTTCAGAGTCACATTCACTCAGCAAACACTGTCGTCCGCGTTCTAATTAAGCGGATAACGTTTTTTTCCGATTTCCCAATGTGCGGTATAAATCTTCCTTATGGTGCACCCTAAAATACCAAACAGTTCAGGTACCTAGAAAGCACCCACAATACGAACACCAACCACTTCCCCATGTTCGAATTCCCTTAGTTCCGACGTATTGCACCCACAACTATAAAGGACACTGACACTTACAACACACTGAGGGCATTACGCAGGTGATGTTCTTTGTCAAATAGAACAGCGGGACCTGCAAGCTTATCTAGCGCCTGCATTTAATTTCAAGCATATATTTTTCGCTGTCTCTCCTTTTTCAGTCCACCACCTGTATTTCTTATGCACAAAGCGTAAGGATAGTCGTGGGGAGATTTCAATGGTTACTAGATTTCTGCTATATGTTAAGAAAATCTGAACAAATAGCAGTACTTGAAATAAAATCAATACGTCCTGTTCTTGAAAAAAGGAAAATATTGAAAATGCCTAAATACTTGCAGTCGCCGCTTCCGTATAGCACCGCTTATATTTGGTTCGTGACGAACAGCCCTCTGCACCAGATGAGCATCCTGTCCCCTTTATTATCACGTCCTGCGTTTGTTTATGCAAATCCCGCCTACACAATTACGGGAGGCTGACGTCAGCGGCCAAAGACAACAGGGTACAGGACAAATAAGAGAAAATGCAGAGCAGCATCAGCTGCTAGTTTTGCTCCTGATGAAGGTGGCAGGAGCTCATCCAAGTAGTTACTGTCGTAAGGGTATTGGCACGGTATTTTGCTGTCGTTAACATGACTCATTATAAAACTGTCGACCTTCTAGACTGTCGCCATGTTCTGTCGCATAAGCTCTAAATCACGTTTAGTTTCAAGCTTTATAAATGATAAGACAGTGATACTACAAAGAGAAGAATCAGAGTAAGTGAGGTTTGTGAATGTTTGCCTTTGCTGATTACTCATCTGCAGGAAAACGCTTGTAGATCTTTGCGCTGGGATATTTACATGAGCCGCACATTCTAATGAATGAATGATGGGTATATAAAATCGGAAAACAGTCATGACATATTTATCGCAGTATGAATTATCTGCAAGTAACTCAAGAGACAAATATATGTATAAATTTCGGTATTATGAGTAAGAATGATATGAAATGCACGTCTTTAAAATAAGACTACATGACATCTTGCAGGAGGTACAGTTTGTTGAAATTATTTCTTTTTCTGTTTACGTGGAAGCTTTTCAGGTGCTTCGTACGTGACGCAGCAGGTTACCTTAAACGATGTCGTCATTGGCGGTGTTCCAGTTTTTCTTTCCTTGTCATTAGTAGCGTCTTGAAGAAATATCGCGAATACAGCTACACCCCACGATGCTCCTTGAAATATTACGTTTGTGTAACACAATACGAAACCATACTAAATCATTTACACTGAATCACAGTGGGAACAGTTATCAAACATCCTGCCAAATTAAAACTTCGTAACTTACATGAATACAATGTTTTTCTCGTTCACAGGTTCTTCCCATCACAACGTCTACTGTACTTTGTCTATCCTCCTCAGTCCTGCGCTTATGTTTTATAAATTAAAATTTCATACTGGATGTCAACGCATTGATCTCTGGCGAAAGAATACTAACATACTAAACTAAGAAACTAGTATGATTCAGCAGAGTTTTAGGGTATGTTCAAATTAAATACTCTCTGTATTAGAAAATAACGGAAACATATGCAACACTCAGAAAAATCTGTATTAAAAGCGTAAAACTATGAAAGCAGAACTACTAGAATATGTTAAATGTTATAGGATTCAATTGATCCTCTTACTTCAGTACAGAAAGTATCGAGAAAGAAGGATTGGTACATTTGTCTGAAACTGTTTTAATTTCAAGAATACTGATATTAATAAATTTTGTTCAGAACAGCATTTAAGGGAGACCAAAGGCAAGTGGGCTTCAAAAATTCGATTTTTAGATTTTTAACTTATTTGAAATTCCTGGTCTTTCCTGCGTGATACAATTTTTGTTTTATATATATATATATATATATATATGAAAGTTTTTTCGTTAGATATGATGGTTTTCTTGACGCTCTGTTCAATCTGGGAACAGTGACCGCAAGACTAATGACAGGGTATGTGCAGAACAACGCTATGGTGCTAATGTCACAATTTCAAAATTAGAGTACATTGGGCATGTCCAGAAGAGAATGTGTCCAGGTTGAGAAGATCATTGAAGGAAAAGTCAAAAATACTATTGAAAGATGGTAAGAAGATATGTATTAAAGGTCGCCTGACAAATGTTGAAATAGGAAGATTACAGAATTAGTACTGATTGGCCATAAGAAGAAATATAAAGAATTTAGAAAACATGAAAAAAGCTGTATGGGCTATCTTTTCCATAAACTTTCCACAAATGAAAATCCAGTGCATGGTCTTTGCCCAAATGATCCTAACATCTGGTGCAAGTACAGGAGAAATGCCAGATATGACCGCAAACATTCTTCACCTGCATCAGTAATTAATGAAATTAAACCCACATTTTGAGAGCTTTGTAAAGATACCTTGTTGGAAAAATGTCTTCATGGGAAAACACAAAATTTAAATGAATGTGCTAATGCTGTAATTTGAAACCAGCTACCTAAAACTGTATTTGTTCAGCTTACAACCCTCAAATTTGGTGTTTATGATGCTATTTTATACTTCAGTGATGGTGTAATTAGAAATCAGTATGTTTTGGTATCATTGGGCACAAAATCAAGTGGAAATACTGCAAAATCCTTGGTGCAAATAAATAACAGAGAATCTGCAAAGCAGATGTTGCTAATTTAAAATGCACAAAAGAAGCCAGACAGTAAAGAAGAGGGACCAAGAGAAGAAAACATCAGTATGACACAGACAATGCTCAGTATGGTGCAGGAAAATATTAGTGGTAAGTAATTCTCATATTAGAATTGCAGTATTATACTTTAAATGGATTTTCCTCAAAATTACACTTTTTTTTACTATTAGGTACCATTAGTTGATAAACTAATAGGGCTAGAAACATGAAATTTGCTCAGGTTGTACTTGAGCAAATAAGTTATTACAAATAACTTGAGAACCACTAAACAATCTGAAATAATTTTATAACTATTAACGTACAAAAAAAATTTTACTAGTGAAAGAATAAATTTTTTTCTTCAAACCCATAAGAGGTATTATGTTCATTTTACTTGTAAATGGAGGCATATATGTAATATAAATGCAGTAAAAATTTCATTGTTTTATCATTTATAGTTCTTTTGAAAAGTGTACCTATTCAATGGGTAAAATAGCATTGGCAGAATAGGGATAAAAATTGCCTTCCGTCTCCCCTTAAGAGCTTGTGGAATTGAAGTAGTATTTCATAATAACTCATTCTTACTAGTAAGTATACACAGATCACCTTCAGGAAACTTTAACATCTTCATAAAAGATAAAGCTCTATTGTCCCATCTCACAGTAAAAAGAGTGGTTACTGTTGATCTCAATGTGGATTTATTGAAAAGGTCTGTCAGTGAAGAACTACTGCAATCAGTAACACTATTATTCAATTTAATTACTACTTTAAACTTAGCAATGCTCTCGAACTGCTATTGATAACATCCTTGTAGACAGATCTAGGGAAAAAGTGTTATATCACCAAACCAGTACCAGATGGGCTCTTTGATCATGACATGTAGTGTGTTATGTTAAATGTTGAAACTTTTCAGGATATAAAATCTATTAAAGCTTAGTAGAGGAGGGTAATAATTCTGTCAAAAATCGGAAATTCTAGGATATTCCTCAAAGACATGAACTGGATACGTGTTTACAACATGTCCAACTCAGATGGCAAATAATAAGTATTCATTAATAAAGTTACTTCCTCATCTGAAAATAGTTCTCCCCTAAATGTAACTCAAATGAAACAGAAGCGCAGATATAAATCATGGATAACACAAGAAATAAATGTGTTATGTGGGACAAAAAGGAAACAGTATCTACTATCTACCAACATCTCTCATGTTAGCGCTGTAGTGCATTAAAAAGAATACTGAAAAATATTGAAGCAAATAATCTAAAACTGCAAGTAGCCTTATTATTAGGAAAAGATAACTACGCCAGGCAACAAAATATAAGCTATACGGGATATAGTGAGGACAGTTACAGGTGGGGCCAGAGAGGAAGAGAAACAGATAGCTCTAAAAATAAATGACACACTGGCACCAAGTGCATGGAGTTTTGCAAACCTCTTAAACAAATACTTTGTTTCTCTTACTGACAGCTTGGGGTTATCAGATTCAGTAAACAGTGATATGGAATATCTGAAATGATACATCTCTCAGAGATGTAGCATCCATCATAAAATTCTTGAAAGCAAACTATTCCCTTGGTTATGACAATATATCAACAAAGTTAATGAAAGAAAGCTCATGTGATTTGAGTTCTATCTTAAGTTATTAGTGCAATTAATATCTCATCAGCAGAACATTCCAGACTGGCTAAAATATGCTGATGTTAAGCCTCTTTAAAAGAAGGGGAATAAAGAGATACTGTCAAACTACCGACCATTTCACTGTTACCAGTTTTTTCAAAAAGATATTGAACGGTTGTGTTCAAGCATCTTTCTTAACCATCAACCTGCAAATAATATGTTGTTCAAGTCACAGTTAGGATTCCTTAAGTGTTCTGATATAGGGGAAGCTATTTAGAAGTACAGTGAGACTGTGCTTAACGTATTAGATAAGAATCAGAAGGTTAAAGGAATTTCCTGTGATCAGTCAAAAGCCATTGGCTGTGTGACACAGCTTTCTCTTAGGCAAATTACAATATTATGGTTTCCCCAAGAGTGCCGCGAACATGCTAGAGTATTACCTAACTAACAGGAAATACCTTTGAAGTAAGCAATCAGTCTCCAACTGATTGGGACTTAACTACACGTGGTGTATGTCATGGTTCCATCTTGTGTCCATTGCTTTTTCTGGAGAACATTAATGTCCTCTCGTCTGTTACATTGCCAGATGATAAGTTTGGTTTGTTTGCAGATGATACAAACACTGCAATGATTAACATGTCAAGTACAATTTAAAAATGGTTGCTAATCAAGTTTTCATGGACATTAATAAATGATGTAAGGCTAATTCACTGTCATTAAACTTTTCAAAGCCCCACTATAAGCAGTTGAGAATCCGCGAGGGATTCACTTCCAGCTTGTGCATAACATAAGAAGATATGCAGATCGAACATTGACAGTGTTAAATTTATAGGATTACAACTCGATAATAAATTGAGTTGGGAAGGGCTAACCACAGATTTCTGATGCGCCCAAGTAAGTCTGTATTTGCAGTGCAAATAAGGTAAGATGCAGGAGATACATATGTGAAAAACCTTGCATACTTGGGTTACATTCATTTTATTATGTCATATGGGATCATATTCTGGGGTAGCTCGTTTACTGAGCAAAAGTTTTTTAGAGTGCAGAGGCGTGTAATAAGGCTAATTTGTGGTGTAAACTCAACAACATCACATAGAAATATTTTCAAGGAACATATTTTAATCACTCTTTTTCAATACTTATTCCTTCATGAAATTTGTTTAAAGTAATATGACTGTATCAGGCCAATTTCTCAATACACGGTTTCAGTACTAGGAATACGCATAGTGTACATAAAGACCTAAAATCACTTAGTTTGGTCCATAAATTTTGAATAAATTGGCGGAAAATGATTCAAAATTTCGTTACAGATAAAGCACTGTTTAAACACAATTTGGAATGCTATTCGATGGGCGACTCATTCTACTCTGTAGATGAATACCTTAACAGGAACTTTTAGAGAAGCTTAACTAACAATTTGGTAGATTTCAGTTTTGACAGCACTTTGTCACAACAAGATAACTTATTTTGTGTATGACAAAAAGATTCAATAAACAACGAAATGATAACGTTCTACGAGTCGAGGCGTGGAATGTCAGAAGCTTGAACGTAGTAAGGAAACTAGAAAATCTGGAAAGGGAAACGCAAAGATGGAAAGAAGACAATGATTTCTGGTCAGATGTGTATAAGGTGATATCAACAGCAGCTGAAAATGGTGTACCGGGATTATGATTCGTTATCAACAGGAAGGTAGGGCAGAGAGTGAGTTACTGTGAACAGTTCAGTGAAACGTTTGTTCTTATCCGAATCGACAGTAAATTTACATCGACACCGATACTTCAAGTATACATGCCGATGTCGCAAGCTTAAGATGAGAAGATAGAGAAAGCATAAGATGATACTGAGAATCAGTACGTAAAGGAGATGGAAAGATGGTAGTCATGGGGGACTGGACTGCCGTTTTAGGGGTAGACGAAAAAGTTTGCAGGAGAATATAGGCTTAGGACAAGGAATGCGAGAGGATAAAGACTAACTGAGTTCTGCAATACATTTCAGCTGCTCATAGCGAACACTCTGTTCAAGAATTACAAGAGGTGGACTTGTAAAAAGGCCGGGTGACAGGGAAAGATTTCAGTTAGATTACATAATGGTCAGACAGAGATGCCGAAATCATTACTGGATTGTAACGCTTACCCATGAGCAGATATGGGCTCAGATCACAATGTAGAAGAGATGAAAAGTCGGCTGAAGTTTAAGAGATTAGTCAGGAAGAATCAATAAGAAAGAAGTACAAGGAACTACGGAAGTGCTAAGGAACAACGAGATATGCTTGGAACTCTCTCAGGCTATAGATACGTCAATAAGGAATAGCTCAGTAGGCAATACAATTGAAGAGGAATGGACATCCCTAAATAGGACAATTACAGCAGTTGTAAAGGAAAACATTGGTATAAAGAAGGTAACTACGAAGGAACCATCTGTACTAGAATAAATACTTTAGTTGATCGACGGAAGAAGAAAGTACAAAATCTTTCAGGGAAATTCAGGAATACAGGAATACGAGTCGCTGAGGAATGAAATAAATACGAAGTGCAGGGAAACTAAGACAAAATGGCTGCATGAAAAGCGTGAAGAAATTGAAAAAGAAATGATTTTTGGTAGGACTAACTCAGCATATACGAAAGTCAAAACAGCCCTCGGTTAAACTGAGAATAAGGGTGGTAACATTAAGGGTGCAGCGGGAATTCCGCTACTAAGTGCACAGGAAAGAGCGGATAGGCGGAAAGAGTACATTGAAGGCCTCCGTGAACGGGAAAGTTTGTCTGATGTGATAGAAGAAGGAATAGAAGCCGATTTAGAAGAGATGGGGGATCCAGAATTAGAATCAGAATTCAAAAGATCTTTGGAGGACTTAAGAACAAATGCGGTAGAAGGGATAGATAATATTCTATCAGAATTTGTAACGTCATTTGGGAAAGTGGCATCAAACCGACGACCCGAGTTGGTGTGTAGATTGTATGAAGCTGGCGATATACCATCTGACTTTAAAAAAAATGTGATCCACACAATTCCCAAGGCTGCAAAATCTGACAGGTGTGAGAATTATCGCCCAATCAGCTTAACAGCTCATGCATCCAAGTGGCTGACGAGAATAATATACCGAGAATGGAAAAGAAAAGTGAGGCTGTGTTGGAAGACTATCAGTTTGGCTTTGAGAAAGGTAAAGACACCAGGGAAGCAATTCTGACGTTGCGTTTTGTAATGGAAGCAAGACTAAAGAAAAATCAAGACACGTTCATAGTATTTGTCACCTGCAAAAGACACGTTCACAAGGTGTGTCTACTGGAAAAGGCGTTCGATAAGTGCGGTAAGAAGAGGCGCGTAATATACAATATGTAAAAGTACAAGGATGGAATTATAAGAGTCGACGACCAAGAATGAAGTGCTCGGATTGTAAAGGGTGTAAGACAGGGATGTAGTCTTTCGACCTTACTGTTCAATCTGTTCATCCTAGAAGCATTTATGGAAACAGAAAGAGATTCAGGTATAGAATTAAAATTCAAGGTGCAAGGATGTCAAAGATACGATTCACTAATGACGTTGTTATCCTAAGTGAAAGTGCAGAAGAATTACATGATCTGGAACGAACATTCTAATTAATACAGGATACGGATGGAGAGTAAGTCGAAGAAAGAATAATGTAATAAGAAGTAGCAGAAATGAGAGCAGTGATAATCTTAACATCAGGATTCATGATGATCAAGTAGCAGAAGTTAATGAATTCTGCTGCTTAGATAACAAAATAACCAATGACGGGTGGAGCAAGGAGGACATCAAAAGCAGAGTAGCACTGGCAAAAAGGACATTCCTGGCCAAGATAAGTATGCTAATATCAAACATAGGCCTCAATTTGCGGAAGAAATTTCTGAAAATGCACGTTTTGAGCACAGCATTATATGGCAGTGAAACATTGGCTTTGAGAAAACGGGAACAGAAGAGAATCGAAGCATTTGAGATGTGGTGCTACAGATGAACGTTGAAAAGTAGGTGGACTGATAAAGCAAGGAATGAGGAGGTTTTGCGCATAATTGGAGAGGATGGGAATACGTGGAAAACACTGACAAGGGCAATGGACAGGATGATAGGACATCCATTAAGACATCAGGAAGTAACTTCCGGGCTGTAAGAAGGTGCTGTAGAAGGCAAAAACTATAGAGAAAGGCAGAGATTGGAATACATCCAGCAGAAAATTTAGGACGTAGGTTGCAAGTGCTACTCTGAGATGAAGAGACTGGCCCAGGAGAGGAATTCATGGAGGGCCGCATAAAACCAGTCATAAGACTGATGACTCAAAAAAAGTTATTAAATATGCATAACTGCATTTCATTCCGACAGTGTATTAATTCTGTAAATATTACCAGTTCCAGTCTTGTAATGTACTCACATATTTTGACAGTCTCTTGACGAATGATCAGGTGAGCGAGTGTTACATTACGATTTTCTATGTTTCTTATTTTTTCTGACAGTTCCACATCAACGATAATCATCTCATTTTAGCGTCTATGGAACGAAAATAGTATCCAGTCTAATCCGGTCCTGTAGACCCAGCGCAACATGGAAAAACTATATTGCTATATTGTTGTGATGAAATGAACTTATTTGGTAGTGTACGATACGTTAGCATACTACAGAATATTCTAAGCACATTCGAGTCCAAAATAAATAAAAACAAAAAGTAAAATATCTCTATTTCACCAAGACATGCTGACACTGCAACAAATAGCCTCTGCCAAAAGATACTGCCACCTACTGCGAACATGCAGAAACGAAAACAAGAGATCCACTGAATGCACATGATATAACATAAGACATAAAGAGTTTATTTTATTCTCTGAACTGGAATTAAATAAATGTTGAACAAGGCGTATGTCCTACATAAGTACTGAGGATGCTAGGAGTCATAAGCGAACAATGTGCACCGACAAATTGAACAACTGACAATTGTCTGGATTCCTAGAATGTAGCAAAAATAAGAGAGAGGTGCTAAATTATTTATACAAGGTCGTGAATCGATCAGGGATCCAGTATGTGAAGGACAAATTGCTTTATTTGAGTTTGTGATCACAAAATGTTACAGCCTCAGGTTTCGGTCAGGAATGATCATCTTCAGAACTGCTGCAAACCGTGGGAAAAACACAAATACATCTACAGAAGACTGTATACAGTTTAAAATAATTAGATAAGCCATAATGAAAAGTATTGCTGACATACATATGAAAGTCATCCGCTTTATATATGATGAGGGACATCTGTTTCAAAAACAAATCTTAATGTAATGTAGCCTTAGTGGCATCGTCAAAAGATGAACACAAAATGAGCTCAGCATCTTACACATAAATGATATATCGTATGTACTACAGTCGTTTTGTTAACATCGCTAATGTTCGAAACAATTTTCAGTAGCCACAAAATGTTTGTGTCAAAAGCTCGCCAGACGGTGCTACTGTAGGTGTACACACATTCTTCATTTATGTAATTGTGCGATACGGAATAAAAAGAAGAATACAATCAGCAAAGTGTGCAGTAGGGTCACCAGGTGTATAAGGCATAACAGTAATAAAATGCAATAAACACAACCAAAGTTAGAGTGGCAAAAAGGAAATTATTAAGCGACAATAATTCTGGGGCGCTCTTGTGGCGACTTTTAGAAAAATATAATAACATATGTAATAAGAAGTTTACGGAGTTCACAGAATAATACAAAAATGATAAAAGTAACATTTTGTGTTTTTTCCATGTTTTTCTGTAGAACTGACGATGTTTATTGCTGACCGAAGCCAGTAGCCCGAGGATATGACTTTTTTGATCATACACAAAAATAAAGGTACTTACTCTCGAGGGATGCCCAGAAAGAAATGGACCGCATTTTTTTCTTTCAACAATTCTTTACTGAACATAATGAGAATTACACACACAAAAAATGATATTTTATCTACTCACCCTATTTTTCCATGTTTATCGCCGTCCCCTTTTATGGCCTTCCTCCAGCGCGAAACAAGGGCGTGTATGCACTGTCGCTACCAATCCTTGTCCTGCTCATGGAGCCAGTGCTTCACTGTGTGAATCACCTACTCATCGTCCTCAAAATGTCTTCCACGAATGGCGTCCTTTATTGGCCCAAACAAGTGGACGTCCGAGGGGGCTAGGTCAGGTGTGTCAGCCGTGGAATGTCTCCCCGACCGCTGCAAATCGTGGAGCTCCAACGAACCGCCTTCTGATGACCTCACCTTCCATGCCCAGCGACTACTTGTACTTCCTGTTGACAGCAGATGCTCCACAAACTTTGAACAAGAGTTTGTGAATATTCCCCACAGTTCTTTCTCTGCCGTGAGAAATTCAATGACTGCTTGTAACGCAGATCACCTGGAAACACCAATTTGAAACTGTCGTCAGCTACACTATCTTTCGGAAGTGACAGAATTTTGGCGCGCTCACTCAGGAGACTTCAAATAATACAAATGTAACGTTTTGCGTTCGTAGCATTCTTTTCAGCTAAGAAAAAAAAATGCCGAGGATTACTTTCTGGGCGACCCTCGCTCTACACTTTGTGGGTCACTGCTCGATTCACTACCACGTCGCAGCTTGTGAAACTAGTGCCATGTCTGGCTTATGACAGAATCAAAACTGAAGCAGCATCTCAGTATCGCGTAACGAATAGAATGTTCAATAAGCAGTGTCTTGCAGCTAGTGCCATGCCGAGCTATGAGAAAGTGGAAATCAAGCAGTGGTCAGCGCTTGTCTTATCAGTTAAAACCAAATGTGAAATCAATTTGATTAGTGCCCAGTTACGTGAGTCATATAGACATAAAGACTTGTTAAGTATAGAAGCTTACGAATTACATTTGCAACTATGTAACGAACTTCTTGTACTCAGTTTCAGTATGTGTGGCAAGGATTTTTTAATAGGGTCACGAATAATGTAGAGAAAACCGAAAAGAGGCATAGCTAAAAGTTGGCTAAATTGACCAGGCCTCAAAATTGTAAATGTTGTAAAAAGTGAGGATGGCACTGGGCAACATCGCGTCAATGACAGGGACGGTAATTTAACAGGTATTGTACTGGGAGATAATGGAAATACTTTGTTTCATGAAGGTTTACAACACAGTATCACGCCAAATGTTAATAAGGAAACCATTAAGCGAGTAATAGTTTAGACTAAAATGGTATGCAAAGCAGTTAGAATAACGAAACTAGAAACTGCAGTTAATGTATATAAGGCTTTATCAGTTCAAAATAGTCCTTGTAAAGTTATGAATCACGGGAGTCATACTTTTAAGAAAAGTTTTAGTACAATGTTGGAGAAAGAGGAGGCAATAGTCATTCAAACAGAATAGAGGAATACGGAAGTTCTTATCTAAGAAGATGACTACATTAGGATGACGGAAGATTTCGATAAGAAAACGATATAATAGAAATTTAAAAAGGTTCAACTAACAAATTTCAGGCTGCTTTGCGTAAAATGACAGATAGCTGTTAATTTAATTATGAAAATAAGAGGCTTAAAATTATGAAAATATGCCGCTTAAAATGATAAATGCTAAACATCCCCAGCTTTTATCTCAAGTTAAGATTCACAGGGATATAAATTCGGTTTATCCGATTTGAAACAATATGGTATTACCATCCAATAAACTAAATACTTTTCTTAACGATAAAGTTAAATTAATTAACACCTTCTATACTTATTTTGGGGTTAAAAATAGTTCTGATCTTGTAGATGCAATCAAGGGTATGCAAACACCAAATGGGTGACATTGCGTTCATTGTATGTAAAAAAACTTCACAGCAGTCTTCCGTTAAAGGAAACTATTGAAATTATTAGAAGTTATCTACAACCCCATAACAAGATCAGTACCGAGGAGTGTAGAAGACATTTTAATTTCTAGATTTTGTTGTAGCTTACTTGTTTTTTACTTGCAGTGACAAACCGTATTATCAAAAAGGTAGGCTAGGGATGGGTAATTGCCTAGTTGGTACTTTGCAGATATTTTTGTGAACGATTTACAATGTAACTTTTTTGGCAGGATTCCATAAATAAAAGAAAAAAATTATAAATGGTATGTTGACGATATTTCGTTACTGACACCAGTGAGGGTAATACATTTGGCTAATCAATAGACAGCATGAGTCAGAAATAACTTTCCCTTAACCACCTTGATCTTACTATTAAGAAAGTTGACAATAAACATAAATTTTAGATTTTCAGCAAACTTACATGTACAAATGGTATCATCAATTCCGGTTCATGCCACCCTCCACGATATAAAGAAGCCTTCTTCACCTTAATGATTCACTCGCACCTTCGTATATCTTGGCCGAAAGCAAAATGTGTAAAGAGCTCACGATTTAAAGAAAAAAGAGCTCAACGTTTAGAAGCAAATTGAAAAAATAGCTAATGGTTTTTCTGTAAATATCACGCGCCCTCATAATAAGCTAGGAAACGTGTAATAAACAGCAAGCAGAATTACACTGTCCGAAGACATATGCAATAAACAACGAATGAAAAACATTCCAATGATATTTCACGGCTAAATGACCCAGCAAACAGAGAAATACCTCAGAAAATCTAATTATATGTGGTCTTCTGGTTAACAACGCCTTAAAATTACGAGTAAAACATAAACTGAAAAAAGCGTATGACAAATTTGATGCGTCTGGAGTATATATGACAGACTGTAGTACAGAGCTAATTATTATATCAGCCAAGTTGGCCTCTCTTTTGACGTAATTTTTAAGGAGCATTCACAGTCGTGTAACAAAACTGCTTTCGGATTGCATTTCGCAGAAACTGGTCATTCCACAAGTAGCATTGAGAATAATATGTGTATTCAGCACCTGTTTCAAACACTTTATTCAAAATAAGTAAATGTGCCAGTTCTTGCAAATAAAGAAATGTATTAATCCGTGTGTGCATTTGTATTGTAGAAAGAGGTTACTGGCCTCCCATAACAACATCCTCTCCGTTACTTCCTTACAGTACAAAAATCTACAGTGGCGACGATGATATTACGGTGGCGACGAGGATTCTACAATGTAAGTAAGGCAGTCCTCATTTTCGCCATTTGATTGTGTACATACAGCATCCAACTGTTCCAAAAGTGTGGTATTTTGTGCTAACTTCAATAAATTCATTTGTTTTTGTCGGAAAACAATGGCTATTATGTCTCGGTGATGCATGGCTGCTTGTCTGTATCTTATTTCTTCTTTGATTTCTGGCCACTACGATTTGCGTGTGGAATGTTATGAAGAGGTTAGGTAGTCCATTTTTCCTTATGTAGTTCATGATATCTTGAGTGGATTCCTACAGGTGTCTCGGACTTTCTATGTTTGATGAGGATAAGATTACCATTGTTCCAACGACGCCGATGTTTCCGTCATTTATGACTGCGTCTTGGACATGGATGTATTCTTCCTTGCATAGTTGCTTCTGATTCTGTCTTATTTAGAGCATCCGTTCTTATTCTGTTTTTGCATACATATCTGCCAGGTTTTGCTGAAATAAACGGCGAGCGTTGAGAATGTGATTGTATCTTTCATTTTCTCTGATCATTAAGCGGTAAGCATGAATTCCTAGAAACTGACTTTTTTGTTTGTTTTTACGCCTGTTCAGGTTGGCTTTGTTTCAAGTTAATATGATATCCGTCCCCTCCGTGCAGAAATTTTAGTGGATATTGGAGGGCATCATAGGAGTGGCGCATCTTTGCAGGGTGTCGTAGTCCTTCTCTTCATTGTACAATTATGTCAAGGCTTGTGTTTCCATTTCAAACAATTACCATGCCGATTGCATCTAACGGAGGCGCATTAAATCGAAGCTGGTGTTCTCCAGGTGGTATTTTGTGTGGTGGAATTATAACTTCATAGTCATTAGAGCTCATTCGGTGTAGTGCTGTTTTGAATATATGAATCAGTTGACTGTATTTATGTAAGATCCTCTGTACCTCTAGGACTACTTCTCGTCTCAGTGCACTGGTATTCGTATTTCTGCACCGTTGATCAAATGAATTGTGCCTATGAAATATACTTGCATAAATGTATGGTCTTCGCTTGGTAATAGAAGTAATGACCCCTTGTTGCGACACTTATTTCTTGGATGGAAGAAACGTAATCCATTTCATGTCTATTGATCGAAGCGCCACCGAAAGAATTCATTTAGAAGCAGGCTGTGTACGCTTTTATATTTTGAAGAAAGTGCTTGTATTCTACAGTTTCCACGGTCTTGTAAAGTAAAAATTCCTGCGGAAGTGCTTCGAGTGGTGGTAATTGAATCTTTTCATTCATGCAACAGAATCCTTGTGTTTTTCTACTAAATTTTTTCGCGTTTCAAAATTGGCAGATGTTATCAATTTTTCAGACTGCGACGTTTTTGTTACATTTTTTCGTCGGGTCGTAGCGGTCAGGTTGTACTATATATATGTCCTCGTCCGCGCTTTTCGGAGAGTGATATTTTCGTGGCTGGCTTGAGTTAGCAAACTTTTATTACAACATTGTCTATCAATTCTTGATTCTTCAACTTGTTCATTTAGTTGTTTTTCGGTTTCTTTGCTTCTCGTGGTGCTGATTCTTGCAGCCCTTCGCACTCTTCGTCTGTTTCGTTTCTCCGCTGTTCTTTATATTTTCACCGTTTTACTTCAGAATTGGCAAGATCTCCTCCTCTTTTAATGTTAAGCATTGTCTAAAATATAATTCAAATCAACTTTATACTAACAAATACACTACGTACACTTTACACACTTTACGCACTTTATTTTCGATTCATATTCAATTACTGTATCACTTGGCTGCTCACACTTCACTGTTTTTATTCAACTACTTTTTCGTTTCCTCCCTTCGTCACTGACATGAAGCTGACGTTGGAACCCACGACAAGTCTTGTTTTACATACACCTATCAATGGGCAGACCCACCAGTGCCGAATTCCAGAACATACCAAAAATTGCTTCGAATGGTCCATAATGTTCCAGAATATTCCACAACATTCGAGAGGTTGAGCAATTTTCCAAATGATTTACGACATGTTCCCGAACACTCCAGAACATCCCGGGTTGTTGTGGAACAATCCGAAACATTCTGAAATGCTGTGGAATGCCCTCATATACTCTCGAATGTTACAGAATGCTTTCGAACCCTCTAGAATGTTCTAAAATGTTCTAGAAATTTCTAGAGGGTGAAATTCCCCAGCCCCTGAATCTTCAAAAGCACGACCTTCAGAAGAAAAAGAGAACCTTCTTCATGAATGGGGTATGGAGGACTACCACACTATATAACTCCCTTGAGTGCACCGGGATCCATTTCTGAGTTTTAGCGGCACGCATATTCTACAATTACTTTTATAATACGCAATGATTTACGTAATTAGATTAACTTTCGCAGCCCATCGAACAGACCGATTGCGCTCCTGCAAGAACTGTCGAGTCGAGAGGGTGTGGTAATTTCTATATTCGCCAATGAATCAATTAAGAAAGTACCTGGATAGCGAAAATCTGTATAATTCTTGGCTCGTGACTTTTAAAATTTAAGTGAAAGCGACGTCATGGTGGAGGCACTCTAAATCCTCCCTCGTTCAGAGAACGCACCCGAAAAAGTGTCCCAGCTTGAGAGCCAAGAGACGGAGCCGCCCCGCCGGGCCGAATCTGCAGCGACGGATCGACCAGTACCTCCTGTAATGCTGGCTTGACCGCAGATGCTCAGCTCACATAGATGCGGTGTCCGATTTTACAAACAGTACAGAGAGCCGATCTCCAGTTCATTCGGTTGTTGATCCTGGACGTCTTCACACATGGTAACAGTGCGAATTCTACCGCCGTTCTCATACGCAAGAGTTTTCATTCATTACCTTGGGAGCAGCTTAAGTAGTACTTCCCCCACTCCGGCCACAGACGCAGAGCAATTGTAGCCTTCAGCGACTACCTCAGCAGAATATTATCGAAAGATCTTTCACAAACCCAAGGAAATTCCGCTGCTATTTAATGGGTGTTAGTGCTTCCAAGTTAGTATTCAGGTAATCATGGACGAGAGAAGAAATGAAATTGAGGGTAGGGACGCAAAAAGACAAATGCTGAACTCAGTTTTTAAATCTTCGTTTACAGCGGACAATTCCGACTGCATTGCCTCAGTTTAACTCTCCGACCACTTTAAACATGAATGATATAGATATTATTGTCAGTGTTGTTGAGAAATAAATCGCTAAACTCACACAAAGTTTCAGGAACGGGTGAAATCCCTATGAGATTTTACATCGAATTTTCAGCTGCGGTATCTCTTTTTCAACCATAATCAACCGCAGATCCCGTGGACAGAAGCAGCAGCTAGAAGAAAGCACTGGTACACCCGTCAGTAAGAAGGGCAGTACAAGTCACTCACATAACTACCGTCCAATATGTGTATTATACATTTTTTAGAATCTTAGAACTCATCCTGAGGTCAAACTTAATAACGTATTTTGAACAAAGTGACCTCCTCCTTTCGAAAGAGCATGGTTCCCGTTAACGTCTATCTTGAGAATCCTAACTTGCACTTTTATTAGACTGACATTCTGAAAAATGTGGCAGTCAGGCAGATTCAATATTTTATGATTAACAAAAGCATTGGTCTTAGTATCACATCCTTGCTTACTATGGAAAGTACGATAGTGTGAAGTATCAAGCGAAATTTGCAACTAGACTGAGGATGTCGGTGCCCGTGGGACGCAGCACGGTATCTTCGATGAAGGGTCATCATCAGATACGGGAGTAACTTCTGGTGTGGTCCAGAGAACTGTGTTGGGACCCTTGCTGTCCATACTGCACGTTAATGCCTTTGCATACATCATCAATGGTAATCTTCGTCATTTCGTAGGTGATGCATTTACCTAATATGAAGTATGATCTGAAAAAAATGTACATATATATTCACTGGGATGAGGATAAAATTTCAAAGATGTGCAAAAATCAGTAACTTGCTTTAAATGTTCAGACATGTAAAAATTTTCACCTTACAAAAGGAAATAACAAACGCATTGCCCCTTGACTACTATGACAACGAGTGACAATGGGGATGGGTCAGGTCACACGAATACGTGACACCAACACCTGGGTGTAAAATTTATCAGAGATGTAACTCATTTGTAAACAAAATCAGATGGCATACATTGGTTCTTTGGTAGAATGCTAGGGAAAAGCCATTAGTATACAAAGGAGGTAGCATACAAAATCGTCATGTGACACATCGTGGAATATTGCTTAAATGGTTGGGACTCGTACTAAATAAGACTAACAGGGAATACTGGAAGTATACAGAGAAGTACAGTGGAAGTGGCTCAAGATTGTTTGGGCCATGGGAGAGTGGCAATGGCTCTGAGCACTATGGAACTTAACATCTGAGGTCATCAGTCATCTAGAACCTAGAACCACTTAAACCTAACTAACCTAAGGACATCACACCCATCCATGTCCGAGGCAGGATTCGAACCTGCGACCGTAGCGGTCACGCGGTTCCAGACTGTAGCGCCTAGAGCCGGCCGCTTTGGCCGTGGGGTTCTAGGCGCTTCAGCTCGGAACCGCGTGACTGCTACGGTCGCAGGTTCGAATCGTGCCTCGGGCATGGATATGTGTGATATGCTTAGGTTAGTTAGGTTTAAATACTTCTAAGTTCTAGGGCACTGATAACCTAAGATGTTAAGTCACATAGTGCTCAGAGCCATTTCAACCATTTGTAGCGCCTAGAACCACTCGGCTACGACGGCCGGCCAGGAGAGTGGCACAGAGACGCTGAACGGTAGAGGCTTCAAGGTGGACGGAAGCTGTCGCCAGGAAATCTTATTACAAAGTTTCGAGAAACAGCTTTAAATGGAAGGTGCAAGAACGTACTACACTGTCCGGTCACATTAATGTGACCATCTGCCAAAATCCCGAAAAACTTCCTTTTGCAGCGCATACCACTGCGAGACGTGCGGGAAGAGAATCAGTTCCGGAAGGTACCGACAGGTATGTGGAGCAATGCCAACCCCAGTGACGTGGCAATCTGCGCTAGGTTTCTCGGTTGAGCCGGCCGAAGTGGCCGTGCGGTTAAAGGCGCTGCAGTCTGGAACCGCAAGACCGCTACGGTCGCAGGTTCGAATCCTGCCTCGGGCATGGATGTTTATGATGTCCTTAGGTTAGTTAGGTTAAACTAGTTCTAAGTTCTAGGGGACTAATGACCTTAGCAGTTGAGTCCCATAGTGCTCAGAGCCATTTGAGCCATTCTCGGTTGAGGATCCATGGCGTGAACAGCCGGAACGAAATAGTACCACATATTTTCGACTGGCATAAAATCTGGTGAGTTTCGCGGCCAATTGAGTACGGTAAACTCTGCTGGTGCTCTTCGATTCATGCACATACACTGCGGCCTGTGTGACACTTTGCGCCGGCCGCGGTGGCCGTGCGGTTCTAGGCGCTTCAGTCCGGAACCGCGGGACTGCTACGGTCGCAGGTTCGAATCCTGCCGCGGGCATGGATGTGTGTGATGTGCTTAGGTTAGTTAGGTTTAAGTAGTTCTAAGTTCTAGGGGACTGATGACCTCAGAAGTTAAGTCCCATAGTGCTCAGAGCCATTTGAACCATTGACTTGTTGCATTGTCTTGCTGGTTGGTGCCACCGTGTCGAGGAACAACAAACTGCACGACGGAAAGTACGTCGTTTCCTTGGACTGTTGATCCTTTGTGCTTACCATAATGATGAGGACACCAAGGGAGTGCCACAGAAACATTCCCCAGGCAATAAAGTTCTTTTCACTAGCCTGGAACCTTCCGACGACTGCCGCAGTGTGCGTTGGAGCATAAAATGAGATTCATCTACTAAGGCCAATTGTCGCCCCTCAGAGGACGTCCGATCGACCTACTAGCGTGAAAATTCCCGCCTTCATCGCTAATGAACAGCAATCAGCATAGATGCATGATCCAGGCGCCTCCTGTGGAATCCCGTATGCAGCAAAGTTTGCTGAACGGCTGTTGAGGAGCCCTTGTTTGTAATCGCTTGGTTCATCTGGGCCTTAACTTGGCAAAGAGTTGCACGTATATTCGCCCGGAAACATGTCAGCATTTGTCGATCTTCCCTGTAATCTACGGCTCGCGGTGGGCCACATTTGTCTTGGCGCCGGTTCTGTATTGCTCCATTTTGCCGTGCATACGTGCATACTTTAACCACAGCTACATTCGAAAAGTTTAAAAACATAGCCATTTCGGAAAAGTTCCTAACCTTAGCCTGAAAGTGAATGATAATGCCGTTTTGGTCATCAGATAAATCTCTCACTTTCCGCATTAAGACAACGGCTGCAGTGTTTTCCGCGTCTCGCAGACACGTTTTATATACCCTCCTCTGCTAGTGCTGCGACTTGGCTTCAGTGAGTGGTTACTGCACGTTGACATCAAACGTAGGCGGATGTCGCGTAAACGAGACTTGACCGTGTACAATCCCCTGCGTATCACTCCCGGACTAATAGCGAGGACAAGGTAGACTATTTACATCGCGCGCAGAGATGTTTCAACAATCCTTCATCCAACGTTCAATACTTGAATGGAACGGGAAAAGCCGCAATAACTGCTTCTATGGGAAGTACGCTTCGCCATTCATATCACAGTGCTTCGTGGAGTATGGATGTCGATGTATAACACGAACAGCATAAGAAAACCATAGTATAATGTAATGTAGAGATGGTGAAATGGTCCTGGATAGCAAAGGCATGGACTAGCAAGTGGCTAGTTATTCAGAAATAAAATATTGTTATCAAACTTAAACGCATGTGTTTCCTAAAGTCGTTTTGTTTCTTCTCTCTTTCCGAAGGGAATTTGGTACAATAGTAACTCACATATAAAATCTCCTCTTCTTTAACAGGAATTAAATCACTAGACCCATGTACGGAGCTCAGTTATTACTGTTTTCATCTCAATATCAAACAAAGGTATTGCTGGAGCTATTGCCGTATAACAGTCAAATAAAGGTAACTACTTATTGCTTTCCAGTCTTCAAATGCATACACTATTTCACTGGGTAAGCAGACTAGCATTGAGAAAATAAATGTCATACCACGATCAGGAGAGTTAGAAGAACATGCAGGTCTCAACACGGTTACGAGACTTTCTCAGACTCAGATGATCAGCATGTCTGAATTAACGCGGCATTACACCAACATGTTATACTGCAAAGCACCCTCTCGGCAGCGACCTTGGATGACCAGTCACTTAACGAACAACGCTCTAGGAAGCCACTTGGTCCAAGATTTTCCATATAATCGTCCAATCAATAGTTCGACCCACATCAAGGACGTGACGATACTAGCCCCACGTTCCTGTTCAACAATGGTGGTTCCATCCTGCAACTGCCAGCCCGGTCTCCTGAACGGCAAGCGGCCGATTCACTCTCCACACAGGCGCGGCCGGCGCTAGGTACCCACTCACTGCCACGCCCCGGTGTCCACACGGCGACCGGGGAAACCATAAGTGCAGACATGATATCAGGTCTCTCTGATCGGTGCCAGAATGAAATCGAGCGCAACCCGGCTCAGATGGTATTTGTATTTGAAACATGTTAAAATATACAAATATAGTAAATGTAACAACCCAGTAGATAAATTCATGCTGGGCTCGTTTGGCACACTATATACGATTTATGCAAAGGTGTCAGTCAAACGTTACCCACAAAAGTGAGTATTTCCAGTTGCCTATGAGACCAGCCGCTTGTGATGGAGTATTGGCGGTGAAAAAGTGCGACGGTATGTATAAGAATATAAATGTTTTAGGCAATCGAGGTGGAGTCCTATTGTCACATATTGTCAACACAGCTGTGATATCTCGAAATGGAACATTGTTTTGGTGAGACTATTTTCTCAACATCATTATGAGTGGTGTGATGCGACCCCACATTTGCCGAGTTTACTGTCTGCAATATTCCTCCATCACGCTTGGAAGCACGAAGAGTCGTAACTGGTGTAATCGCGTTTACATGACGGAAAGAGAAAACTTTTGTAGTTTTGGGATCTTTACCTTGGGAAAGCGTTGCATTGACTAATGTTGTAGACCTCCTCATGCTTGTTTTCTGTGCCAGGCACAATGGTGGCGTCCAGAGGTAAAAACGTAACATACAGCAACAGCACGGGCAACATACGAATGAAGCAATTCGTCCACCTTTCCTCTGCATGAGCCTTATGACCGTCCGCAAGAAGCAGTTCCTTTAGACGAATGTTACTGTGGACGGTCACATTACTATCTGGATAGTAAGAAGTCCGGACTTGTGCGCTATAGAGCACGTTTGGGACGAATTACGGAGTTCAAGCTAATTTTTTACCAACTAGAATTTGTAGAATTTTGCCTACTGATAATAGATGTCTTTAATGGATAGTAGTGAGCAGACAATGTCGCAGCAATACATGTGCAGCAAATAAGGGCAATGATATATCTGCTATTTTGGTAATGTAACTTTCTTGTTTTATCACGTCTTTCGGTTTAACACCTGTCTTATTTACAGTTTTTCTAACCATATTCAAAAACTAAAATATTATAATAAATTAAGATAAACTTTTTTCTTCAAACGTGCGAAATCGTCTCAAGCAAATAAGCTTCGCTTGATTTATTCTTGCTTATCGTGGATCGTATACGTGTGTTTCCAGGTAGTTTTCTGACACCATAACGTTATCTCAGTCAATAAGGAGAAAGTGGTGCTCGTCATCTGCTGGTGCACCTAGGAAACACTGATCTGTGTTATGGTTAGTTACGCCAGTAATATGCCGTCCTCATTCACAGAATTTAACCTTCTGATTGAAGTTTAGCCGCATTCTAAGGAGCTACATCTCCTTTCTCAAGGACTACGTTGAAGTGCACTGTGTGCTTACACCTATAATACTGTATTACAAGAACGACACTGCTGTAGGTTGCACGAGAACAGCGTCTTTGATATGATTAACGCACGAACAAAGTATCATTACTGAGGGGCATTTGGTAGTTAAAAAATTAATCATTGCACCGACAAAAAAACTTTCAAAAGTGTACTTTCCCTCGAAATAATTTGGCAAGATCATGGCTATTTGTGATTCTAAGCGTGTGTTAAAGTAGTAAATGTCACACTATTTTCGTTTACATAAGCAGATATCCCTTATTTGTAGCTACGAGTTTCATTAGTTCAGTTTCATCAACAAGATCTTCTTGCACCACTGAAATAATCACTGCCTTGTGTGTAATGACCGCCCGTGAAGCTAAATATTTAGCGGCCCCACCTTCTTTGCGGAAGGAATCTGTCTCGATTCCCATAACCATCTCAGTTTTTTTCTGAGCTAGGGTTGTCTATAAAGGGGTCCGCTCAGCTCTTGTGTGGCCAAACGAACATCTGCCTCAATGAAGAAGCAATGCTATCATCAGAATTCATCTACCTGCAATAATGGCTAGAATGATAGGGCTGACATGTTGATCACGTCCCACGATCATACACCGGTCCTCATTCTGCCTTACAGACAGCAGTTGGCCAGTCGCAACTACTGTAAGGCTTAATCACTGTTAGGTGTTTACGTTTCTCTATTTTTCTGTTTACGTTTACCAATGATTGTGTACGTTGTTAGCTACTGTATAGTGTGAATGCTTCCGTCTGTAGGTCTGTAGCGATTTCTTTTCTTCTTTTTTTATGTTTTAGCTTTATGATTCTATTTAGGCTGTTTAGGTCTTTATGTTGTGGTGATTGTGCACCTGCACAGTCGCAACTGATTGCTGCTAGCCATCTCTACAAGGAGTACAGTGGGTCTACACCTTTGTTGACTCACCAATACCATTATTTCTACAAGGACTGCAGTGGGTCTGCACCTCTGGTGGCCCACCAATACCGTAATCTCTAACAGGACTACAGTGGTCTGCTCTGTGATGACCTACCTGCCAATATTCTTCAACTTCGACTGACTCTGCTGTCGGTTTGCTCTGTTGTGACCCATTACCTGTCTGCATGTCAAGAGTCAGCACTGTCTTTCCGTTGGAAGGACAACACTACTTCTTCAAGACAGCATGGAAATCCACTACTTCCGTGTGCATTTTGTTTTACTGCTCAGACTTTGAGAAAAAGAAACTGCAATTTTACTATGATGGATGATCAGGACTGTCTTTATGGACTATGAGAAAATTTTAGCTTTTGACCAACATTGTATCAATAAGTGTGTGCATTTGATTTCTTTGTTATTGTAATTATGATTATGAAAATTTTTTTCAAATCTGTATTGGCCACTGCCAAAACAATTTGTAAATTTTTTTGTGGGGAGCATGGGGGCTATGTAAGTAGGCTGTTTAGGTTTTTATGTTGGTAACGCCATGTAGCGCTCTGTATGAAAATCACTGGCTGTACTGTGTGCAGTCTGTGGCTGGCTTGGCATTGTTCTAATATTGGCTATTGTAGTGTTGGGCTGTTGGCTGTTAACAGCGCGTAGCGTTGCGCAGTTGGATGTGAGCCGTGTGAGCCGCCAGCAGTGGTGGATGTGGGGAGAGAGATGGCGGAGTTTTGAGAGCGGATGATCTGGACAGAGACAGTAAATTTGTAATATTGGATATCATGGACTGATATATATATAATGACTTTTGAACACTATTAAGGTAAATACATTGTTTGTTCTCTATCAAAATTTTTCATTTGCTAACTATGCCTATCAGTAGTTAGTGCCTTCAGTAGTTTGAATCTTTTATTTAGCTGGCAGTAGTGGCGCTCGCCGTATTGCAGTAGTTCGAGTAAGGAAGATTTTTGTGAGGTAAGTGATTTGTGAAAGGTATAGGTTAATGTTAGTCAGGGCCATTATTTTGTAGGGAGATTAAAGTTAAGTATTCCAGAAGCTACGTACGTTTTTTGCTAGTCTCAATTCCTTGTCCTGTTCCAGACCCCACGCCAGCCTGCGTGAGCTTAAACGCGTGCCTTTCGCCTTATGTTAGTCAGGGCCATTATTTTGTAGGGATTATTAAAAGTCAGATTGCGTTGCGCTAAAAAAAATATTGTGTGTCAGTTTAGTGTTGATCAGAATAGGTAAAGAGCGAAATGTCTGAGTACGTTCAATTTTGGTCAGCTGTTTGAAAATCAAATAATGTAAGAGATTTATCAGCACAGTAATTCAATAATTTTTCTAAGGGGACGTCTGAGTAGGAGATTTAAAGTATTATCTTATCATAGTCAATGGTGACCCTTATTTTGGAACCAAACCAGCTGAAGAGGATATCTAATGGTTCTTTTCAGCTCTAATAAACGCGAAAAGTGAAATCATGTCATCAACACATACGTAAAACGTACTATTGCTATTACGAATGCAGGATTTTAGCAAATAATCTGGATGTTTAGGTGATCAATACTCAGATAAGAGGCCAAAATTTATGGTAGATACCAACCCTAGACAGTCTGTGTGTTTATAAAACTTGTAGTTAAAATGAATTCCGCTATGTTTCAGTATAAATTCTGTAGGATCTATAATCTCTGATACCTGTACTAGGAACAGGCTTAAATTTATGTGGCTGAAATGTTAAAGTTTTGCTAAATTTCACAACAGGTGTAACCTTTTGTATTCCTTGTATGTTGAATTCTTAAAATGGTTCCTTGGGAATTAGGATTCTATCATTAGTTTTTTGAATTCTGATGAGAAGACTGATGTTCTGCATAACTTCCGTGACATTTCTTTGGAAACATTACGCGCGATCTTTTTTAATTTGACTGACGTCGTATTTAGACAGAAGTTGTTCTGTTTTTGGTAGATATACATTGATTTTAAATAAAACAGCAAGGTTGCCGTAATTTGGTTTCAGAGCCTTTTTTCTCTTAGTTGTTAAGGAATTTAAAATGTTGTTATCATGGTCCTCTTCGTAGTCTCATGGCTGTGTTAGTGATGTGCGTCCCTGTTACTTTTTTCGGCTTATTTTCTTAACTGTCCTGGCTTGGTTATGTCACTGATAGGGTGAGTGATACCTTTTTGGTCTACCAATGTACTTGATTCTATGACTTAGGAGTTAATGAAAGTGCATGACTCTTATGTTGATGAGTGGGGTGTTAAACTTTACTTTGGGAGTTCCTAGAGTGGTGTTGGGCTTCACGGTGTTTATAATTTCTGAATCTTTTTGCCAAGGTGACCTTTCACATTCTCCGTTATTTATAACACTTTTGCCATGCTGCTGTTCATTAAGTGCGAATGTAAGACAAACCAGGGAGTCTGGGTTTAATATCCCGTCGGCGTTCTGTCTCACATTCGAGTTACTGTGTAAGCGTGCTAAGATGAATTTTTAATCTATATATATGACTACAATCGAGATATTTGTTTTTTAAAGGGAATTAACTTCTTGCCGATCGATAATTTACATTGACGAGTCAAAAGTCGTGTTATGCACTTACACGGATGGCGGCAGTACTGCGTAGATAACGACTAAAAGGACAGTGTTTTGGCGGAGCTTCCATTTCGACTCAGATGATTCACGTGAAAATGTTTCTGACGTGATTATGGCCCCACGAAGGGATTTAACAAATCTTGAAGGCGGAATGCTAGACGCATAGGACATGTCATTTCGGCAGTCGCAGTGGATTTCAATGTTTCAAGATCCACAGTGTCAAGACAGTGCCGAGAGTACCAAATTTCAGGCACTACCTCTCACCACGGATAACGCAGCGGCCGGCGGCCTTCAGTTAAAGACGGGGTGCGGAGCAGGGTTTCCGTAAAGTTGTTAGTGCCAACAGACAACCAACACTACGTGAAACCACGAGACAGAAATGAATGTGGAAGGTATCAGTTGCAAAAGCGGGGCCAAATCAGGCGTTAATGGTCAATGGCAGCAGACTACCGACGCTAGTGCCATTGCTAACAGCATGCACGACGTCGCTTGCAGCAACTCTCCTAACCATATCGTTTGGACTCTAGACGACTGAAAAACCGTGGATTGCTTGGAATGAGTACCGCTTTCAGTTGGTAAGAGCTAATCGGTTCGTGTTTCGCGCAGACCGCACGAGGCTGTGAATCCAAGTTGTCAACGAGGCTCTGTTCTATCAGCTGCTGTGGAAGTCAGCAACGACATAAATAAGGAGGGAGGAATTCAAAATCATCTATTCAAAACACTTTCAAATTAATAGAACTTTTCATTACTAAAATGAAAAGAAACGTAACTTAACTTGGTCCCTGTGCGTCCACCAGGCATTTAGGTTTACGTACTGTTACGACTCGTAGATCGCAGGCTAAGTATGTCTTCCTGTTACTCAGTATGATGCTCTCGATGTCTGCTACAGAAATAGGGACGACCAGCGAGGGGCAGCTAATTACGTCAGCGTTGAGGGGGAGCGCTGAAGTCTGTCCTCCAGGGGATGTGGTGCTGCCTGCTCTTTCCGTTGGCGTGCGGGTTAGCACCTTGTTGCTTAGGCTCCGCCGCGCTGCGCTGGTCGGTGTGCAGTCGATGCTTTATGACTGTACAGGCACTGTGCACGCTGGTGGGGGCTCCATAATGGTGTGGTCTATGTTTACATGCAATAGAATGCGTCCTCTAATACAACTGAACCTATCATTGACTGAAAATCGTTACCTTCGGCTACTTGGAGACCATTTGCAGCCACTAATAGACTTCATGTTCCGAAACAAAGATGGAATTTCTATGGATGATAATGTTGTATGTCACCGTTCGACAATTGTTCATTACTGGTTTGAAGAAGATTGTGGACCATTCGAGGGAATGGTTTGGTCACCAAGATCCCCCAACATGAACCTCATGGAACATTTATGGGACATAATAGAGAGGTAAGTTCGTGCACGAAATCCTACACCGTCAACATTTTCTCAGTTATCGACGGCTATGTAGGCAGCATGGCTCAAATGTTGGGAAAAAGGACGTCCGACACGATATTAGAAGGTATCACATAACTTTTCTCACCTCGTAAAATGACGCAGTGGGAAGACAATAGCCTCTCATTCTATAGGACGGCGTTAAAATTTTCCATTTGGCCATCCACGTTTAGGTTTTACATGAGTTCACTAATTCACTGAAGCAAATATTAGATGCTTCCTTTGAGAGGCTATGGTCAAATACCTTTACAACGAATTGGCCCTTAATGATATTACTGTCAACAGGAAATTAAATTTCATTCCTTCTCCCTTCCTCTGTTCTGAGCAGCTGACACCACCTTTCCTAGCACTTGTATTTTTACTTTCCGTTGCTTAACTTCGATAGTTTAGCGGTACTCCTTTTATAAGACACCAGCTATTAATTTCCGTCAGTTGTACTGATCGGGCTAGCTCCGCCTTTCTCACAAACACCATGATACACTCCATCCTAGCCTAGCCTAGCCTATTCCCCCGCCTCCCCTCTCCCACTGTCACCACGTACACTTTCACGTCTCCTCAGTACGCCATTTATTTCCACTTCGTATGTTTTTACATAAACTTAAGCTTTTCCCGTAAAGGTAACAACCGTATTGTTTATCAATTGCTAGATGGTAAACCGAAGCAGACGTCAGATCCACAAACATCAAATATAGTCCGAGAATACACATTTGTAGCTCCGAAACGCTTTGAACTTGACAGAAAATTTAAACTTTGTACTGAAGACTGCGTATTGGTACCAGAGGCAAGCGTAGCCCATAATCTGCACATATGGGCAGCCCATGACGGAATAACAGTTAATAACTGTTCCGCGTCTCCTACATTTGAAAACTGCGTCTACCTTTTTATGTTTGTGTAGTTCTGATGTAAAACCATCGAAAGCCCTTGAATCATGCACGGGTAGTCTAGTATACTAGACCAAAGGACGTTAGTCCAGCAGGTGAGTTTCAACCTAATATGGATCAGTTCAGTTTTTCACGGAATAGATGTCAATACATTACGTTATTTGGGTAATTATCATTCGTGTACAGATAGTTACTGAAATAATAGAATGAAACCTTCAAATTTTTAACTGGACCTTGTAACAAGATAGAATTGTACTATAGCTACGAACTGTGGCGAAGGGGTGAATGCAAAACGAAAATTGATTAGGCTACAGAGCATCTGCCCTGTGCACAACTATTCAGCTTTTCATCCTTAGCTCAGGAGGAGAGGTATGTGGTTTTACGTCTGCCAAATTGATCAATGGTAGTGGGCAACGTGCCGTCGTGTGGAGAAGCTGAACACCGTCGACAAGTTCTTCATAAGACACCTGGACAGAGCTGAGGGCCCTCTTTGGTGTTACGAACAGTGGTGGTATAAATCTATACAAGAAAACAACGTCACCTAAAATAAACGTATGTTCCCTGGCGGTCAAATATTGCCAGATAGTCAAATTAAATACCCTGCGACTGTGGTTTCGATTTTGACAGTAATATGGAGACAGGAAGACACAATAATTTAAATGTGTACTTAGGATGCGTGATGCTGTTGTTGGGAATAGAGAAAAGTCTAACTTATCATAAGTCATGTATACTTACCGTGTAGCTAATAGTGCTCTAGACTTCATTGCTCTTTTCCAGGCAATCTGTTCCTACGATTTACAGATTCCAGCCACCATATACATGATTATACCACCTCATAATCCCGCTGTGTTACGGATATGCCGATCTATAAACTGTTGAAACAGTTTGTCATATTTAACGATACCCCTCAATTGTGTCAGTAACTAGACGATCTCATCATGACAGATACACAAAAGCGCTCTTGATTAATCATGTATGAAATAAAATGACATCTAACAACGCCGGTGCAAACAGATACGGCGACAAAATAATAACTTATTCTCGTGCACATGAGTTCAACGGAATGTAAGCACTGACGTACTGCTTTCCCGAAATAATTGTACTTAGTCAACTGATGTTTAGTTTTCATACATTTGTACCGCCGCTTCGGCATCGTTTCCTTTATTTAGGCCCGCTTCACATGGTTTTAATCTTCATTTTTTTTCCCACGAACACTCACTGTCATTGGAGAACATTCGTGAATTTTAGGAAAATAAAGTTTTAAAAAACTTGAAGAAACGTTAGTATGTCACGCTAAAAAGAACTGTGAAATGCTCAAAAATTCACCCCAATGTCCGCCCCCGGTAGCTGAGTGGTCAGCGCGACAGAATTTCAATCCTAAGGGCCCGGGTTCGATTCCCGGCTGGGTCGGAGATTTTCTCCGCTCAGGGACTGGGTATTGTGTTGTCCTAATCATCATCATCATCATTTCATCCCCAACGACGCGCAAGTCGCCGAAGTGGCGCCAAATCGAAATACTTGCACCAGGCGAACGGTCTACCCGACGGGAGGCCCTGGTCACACGACATTATTATTATTATTATTATTATATTCACCCCAATACTCTTAACTCCAATGAAGTATTCAACAATACCCTGATTTGAAATAACTTTATCTGACAATGACTTCTTTACAGCCTACCGAAAACATTCCAAAACATTGGAGAACGTTAAAAAATTTGGGGGAAACATTCGTTAACATTCAAAAGTATTCATAGAAGCTTGAGAACGTAGGTAAATGACGAACTTTTTCTCTTAAAATATACATAACGCGGAAGAGAGGGAAGATGTCCTGGTGACCACCACAATGTCATAGCGACCACTTCAAGCACTCATATCATATGTCCAGAAACGTAACACTTACCACTGCACAATCAGTATGGTACACAACATTAAATGCGATGATTTAATGTAGCTTTATAAATTCTGTATTTAATGTTACATTCCTTAAGTATCCCTGTTCTGCCTTCTTTCGGAAATTTTCCTGTGAGAAAATCTGGTGAGGTGTTTTGCATCCTACTTTAAGCATAGCTGTATTAGGGTCCGAAATCGAGAATAATGTGATATCCCTGATATGTGATGGTAAAAGACTATCGAAGTATTATATTTAACATTCTCTTACGTATTGATGCACTGAGTTTCTTGTGAATGATAGCATTAAATTAAAAATTATTTTATGTTGAAGTATACATCCATTACTTAACATAAAATAATGAATTCTTAGCTAAGTAAACTGTAGATTTATGTTTAACTACGCATGCTGTTAACAGAAGAATCAGTTTTCGTTTGACAGAATGAATGTAACATTCTGAAATGGAATCCGTATTTATTAGTGTTTTTCCTCAGTGAAGAACCAGCTATTACTTCTTTTACCATTTTTCTATACGTTCCCTTAAGGGTTGTAATTTTGTTTGTCCTGTTTTAGTAATTTCCCATGTTGCCTGTAGAAGGAAAATCAGGTACTATGCCATGACAGATCACAACAATCTACAACAAACTACCCATGCATTAACATTTTATCTTCAATTACAGATAATAATTGGTTCATAAATCGCCTTTGTTGCCATGTTACAGGAAACCTGAAACTAAGTGTCCTCTATGTTATATAAAAATCGCACAATTATAAAATTAATAGAGGGTTCAGTTTCCGCAGTTTGTGGTTATAACGAATAGCACTGAAAACAAAAGAAAATGTCCAACTACACGTTAATGATAATGAAACTATATTTCTTTTAGATTAATAATTTTGAACGTGGCCCAAAAAGTTTTGTTGTGTGGGTACTATTGAGTAGAGTCAACGTGGCAATTCTGTAACTGTAATTGCTGCTTCAGTTTAATGTATGGGACTGGAATGCGATCGGAGAAGTTCGGAGGAGAGGAGAGGAGAGGAGAAAGGAGAGTGGGAAGCGTTTACAAAACACAATAGTGCAAATTTTGTCATCTCAGATTCTTTGAATTCTTTAGCTTCTTCGAATTTATGTTCGATTCTTAATCTTTTTAAATTTTCACCATCTTGCATGCTGGAATTTCAGACCAATGTCTTCTTGGATTTTTTTTTTAAATTCCTGCCATTGCCAGCGACTGTAGCATCCTGATATAAGTGGCGACCAGTGGCGAAAACTTGAACTGTATAGCAAATTCCCAATTGATATACTACTCTTTATGCCTCAGGGTGTGTCCCAGCAACCGATCCTTTCATAAATCAAACTTTTTAATAAATTGCTGTTCTTCTCAATGCAAGTCTTCATTAGTTAGCTGGAGTGCCTGTCTAATCTTCACCATTCGCCTGTTACACCACATACCAATAGCTTCTGATCTACCTTGTCTGAACTGTTTGCCTACAGTGTAGCATTGTCCAAGAGTGAAGCGTAGGCGGTAAATATTTCTTAAGACTTAGGTTTAAATTCCATGGTTTCAAATGTCTCGTTTAGAAACAATTTTCATGCTTTTTCCAGTCTTTCTTCCCCTCGCTTTCGGCCATCGTGAGTTATTTGGTACATAAGTAGCAAAACCTGTCTACAACTTTTAGTGTCTCATTTCCTAAACCAGATCATTCATTATTGCCTCATTTAATTCGATCACATTGTGTTGACATCGTCTTACTTAATCTGATGCTTAAACTATCTCTTTCAAGGTACAATCCATTCCGTTCAACTACTGTTCCAAGTACTTTGCTGTCTCTGGCAGAACCAAACTGTCATCGGCAAAACTCGAAGTTTTTAATTCTTCAACCTGAACTTTAATTCACTTTCCTAATTTTTTCTTGTTTCCGTATACTTCTTCCTCAGTGTATAGACTGAATCACATCAAGAAGATGTCACAAGCCTGTCTCGCTCCCATCTTCACCACTTCTTTCGTTAGAAGTCCATCGACACCTATAACTGCAGTGTAGTTTCTGTGCAAGTTGTAGATAACTTTGCTCTCTATATTTTATTCGTGGTTTCTTCAGAATGAAATAGAATATATTCCAGTAAACATTTTCGAAGGTTATTCTGTAAATCCACGGGTACTATAAACATGGTTTTGCCTTTGTTTTGTCTACCTTACAAGATATGTCGCGATGTCGGGACTGCCTCGAGTGTTCCTATACTTATTCTGAACCCATACCGATCTTTATTCAGATCGAAATTTACTTGTCCTTTCAGTCTTCTGGAAACAGTTGGTGTCAGTACTGACACTGCCACTTCACTAGGTTCCCTTACGTTCATCAAGTTCCTCTCAACAGCTCTCTTTCGGCCGTACCCTGTAGCTCACGTTAGAGAGAATGGGCGGGTTGGGGACGCCCGTGCTATCCTGTAAGAAGTCTGGGAGGCGTCATTACGCGGGGTCGGTCGTTTGTTTGGTGAGATTATATATTAAGCACACCAATGATGAAGACGATATGACGGGAAATTTATCGTCCTGGAGGACATGGTGAGGGGTTATTAACAAAATTGCCAAGCAGCAGCGACTGTACGAGAGAAGTCATTGAGGACGAAGCCAAAGAGTAAGACAGAGAGGAGACAAAGATTTTGCGTTCTAGAAGCATGCCAACCTATTCTCAATTCAGTCGTCGGACTGCGAGGCAGATTCCTGCATTTATTAAGATGTATATTGCCACTTTGCTATATGCGTACTTCCCATGCCATGTGGAATGGATCTTCCTTGCAGTTCGATGCTTGAATCTTTAAGGGTTCGACTGCACTACCTTGTCCTGTTTCAGTTTCTAAATATTACGGTAACACCGCCTCTACAATATAAACCCCGCAGATAATACACGCCGAGCGCGAGCCGCCAGGGCGGGAAGAAGGAACGAGATAAGCCGGCCAGGTTGTGACTGCCATTACGGTAGTTAAACCAACATCACATACACCGCACGTACCTTCATGTAAAATCGACTCCATCAAGTGATGGTATGAAAAGGATTATTTATTTCCGTCCCCTCTACCCTCCACGTCCCAATCAGTTGCTCAGTTACTGAGTCGTGCCCATGCCCAATTTCCTTTACGCTTTTAAATTGGTGATCATATAATAAACATAAATATTTTCGTATATTAATGCTTTAAACAATATATTTTTCGTGAAACCTCATTTGTATATCAATTTTTAAATTCGCAACATTACTGGCACCAAACGTAGGGCGACCACATTCAATGTTAAACACGGTAATCTCAGTTCACAAAGTCTAGTGCCCAGTGCCGAACGATACGACATTATTAATCTCCGCAATAGATTCTTATTTCAGTACATTTTTGGCGAACAATGATGGGGTAACCTCATCTCACTTCGAATTTATTAACTGCATTAAATTCGCAACAATTTTTACACCTATAATAGTGAGATTTAAATATTTGTTTAACGAGATATTCACTTCTGAACGCACACTACGTCTTCACTGTAGAAGCCACGGAAATCTCAGAACTGCACAAGTAAGCACTACGAAATATTTCTATCTGCCGCGACCACGCGAAAACCGCTCGACACTCTCCAAGTCCCTCTCGCGATTCCGCGTTCGTCGTGCAGTCGCGTCCAGCCCTTCCCATGTCGTGTCCCGTACAGCACTGCCGCCCTGCCTGAACTTTGGTAGTCGCCTCCCTTAGTAACGAGCGCTGTGATTAGCTAGAGCGCTCCCTCCACGTCTCCAAGCTAACGTACACTTACAAACATAAATCACATTCGAAATACTAGATTTATATTTAAATAATTTGTAATTAACAAATATTCCTACGGCTGGACCATAAACACGCTCTAACACACATTATTAGATACATAAACAAATTATGCAATGTTACTTACCTTGCGAAGCATAGGAGGAAATCGGAGCTTCCCTTTTCTAAAGAAATATCCTAGCATTAACATTCCGGCTCACAGATTTAATATTTTCTTTCAAATTATATTTAAAGCGATCAATGAAAGCATGATTAATAACGTGTTGGGCCGCCTCTGGAAGACAATAGAGCAGCGATTCTGTGTGCCAAGGCCTCAACAAGTCATTGGAGAGTTTCTGTACGTATATGGTACAAGGTTTTTAGGCACGGTTGAAACAATATCCGTATATTACGGGCCGGTCGTTTGTATGGACAGGGCTGACGACGAATGGCACCCCAGATGTTTTCCATTAGATTGTGATCAGGCGAATTTAGTGACCAAGACATCAGCGTGAGTTTTCTATCATCCTCCACAGACTACTGTATCACAGTTCCGTCTTTGCGCCACGGTCACGTATCCTGACGGAAGATGTCATCGCCCTCGAGGAGGGCGTCAGGAATAATCGAATGCTGTGGTCCGTATAGAGACCGCACTTGCTACGGTGACTTAGGTTACAATCAAAGGTCCCATGGGAGCTCCCTTAACATGGCACTTCCTCCACAGACACGCGACATCAGTGCGGTGCATGTTTCGAGCAGCTGTTCGACCTGTTTTCAGCGTATCTGGATAAGGCCATTGACCTGATGTGAAAAGAAATGTGATTAATCCGGACAGCTGACACCGATCTACGGTCCAATTTCTCGGTCTGAAAACAACAACAATAGATCTGAAGAGGAATACGACGTGGTCTAACGATTCGGAAAGTTTAATTTTCAAAATATATTTCGTTATCGAGACAGATTAGAAATATCGCAGTAATGTTGTATTTTCATCGTCCTTAACAAAGTGGCTGTATAAACCTTTCTTTTTAATAGTTACAATTATAATCAAATAAAAACTTCTTTTACATTCGGCGTTGGATGAAATCAGTATCAAGTGCATGGCTGAGTCGCCTTAGGTAGTTCTTGGATTCGTAAATATTGGAATCTACTTTCCACTATTATTATTAGTATCATTATAGTGAATATGTACCCTGAAAGGTAGACCTTTATTATCCGATGTAAAGATAGCTTCAGATATAAAGCTTTTATTGCCTTCATCGCGTTTAGATACACTGGATTAATAATTTCGACAGGAGCTGCCATCTTCAGATCCAAAGCGTACGTCTTATGAAATCACACTGTGCGATAAACATGTTTGTTTTCGTACCACCATAGCTGCCTCATACTAAAAAGAGAGTAGAAAATTTTAAAAAAAATATGTCCTCATAGCAAGACAGAGTCATGTAATTGTGACACATGTCACACCATTTCAGTTAGTACAAAGACTACTATTATACACGTCACAGACACAGTCAAAATGACGCTGAATATTCGCTTTAAGTTGATACTAATTTTATTTGTCTTTGTTGCTTCAAAGAAAAATCCTTGCAATGATGAGTAAGCTTTCGAATGCGTTACGGGGAATGTTTTGTACGAGAATTTAATCACACAAAGGACAATGCCATTAAAATTGTTCGAGAAACACTTTCCTTATGCTCTTACGTTGCACTATCTGCATAATTTGTGGCGATGTAAAAGAAACTTTTCCCTCATGATACCGTCAGTAACACCTCTTTCGTGAAGAAGTTTTCCGTCAGCCAAACACAGTTTTACAATTCCTCATAAAACATTCAGACTCCTTTCCTTTTTCTGGATCACTCGGAGCCTAAAGTCACATTTTCGGTTCGTGAATAATTCAGAGCGAATAATTTGGAGCCAACCGAGAGCTTTTAGCGCCTCACGTCAGAGGGGCGACCTAAACTTTGGGAGTAGAGTCAGGTGATAAAACGATTCGCTGTCTCCAGTCGCTGATAGCCGGATACGAGATCGATCACACCCCATTGCTCACTCGCATCTGAACAAATGTGTGCATTACGTTGTCTATAACTTTCTCGCAGTCTTGATATCAATAAAAATTAAAAACAGTTTGTTGAAGAATGTTGTGAACAACGTTGACCACAGCAGCCTCGTTATTAAGTGTAACTCAGATCATGCTTGCTGAGGAATCAGTACGTAAATACATTGTTAGCCGTTATTCAAAATAAAGCTCAGTAAATAATCTGTAACTAAGTGCAATGTCTGGCACATCATCGACGCTAATTATAACACGTCAATAGTAAGAAGCTAATCGAACTATGGGTAGTACCGTATGAAACCATCAGAACGATCCTTTTGAAAGAGTTTACAGTATTCAGTCATTGGTCCCCTCTATAGTTTGTATCCCTCCTCCGCTTCCAACCAGCTGCCGCATCCCCGCACACACACATACGTCCTTCCATTAACTTACTGACGATTCCTTGATGCCTCAGTATGGGTCCCGTCAATCGATTCCTTCTTTCATTGAAGTCGTGCTACATATATATTTTTCCCCATCCACTTCGGTGCCCCATTGTTAGTTCTCAATCTATCTAATTCTCATCATTCTTCAGTAGTACCACATTTTCTAACCTTCTGTTTTCCTTTTGACTGAAATGTTTGTCGTCCGCGTTCCACTTATAAATAAAGTTAAGCTCCACTTACATTACTTCATACTTACTGCTCAAATAGCAAAACGTACCTACGGTTCGTAATGTCCCGTTTCCTTATCTAATTCGCTCAGAATCGCGTCATTTAATAAGGTCGATTTCCATTGCCTTGTTTCGCTCCCTGTATTTTACACCTGCAGTCTTCAAAATTTCGAGCAGTATATTTTAGTGAAGATTATGAAAAGCCTTCTCTAAATTTGCAAGTGATACAAACGGGTGGTTTCCAATACTTCAGTCTATCTTCCGAGATAAGTCGTACGATCGCTAGAACCTCACGTATTCCTCCATTTCTCCGTTGCACAAAACAGATCTACCCCGGCTTTTACGAACTTTACCATTCTTCTGTCAATAACTTGTGTCTCTATTTTGCGATCGTGACTTGCTAACCTGGTGGTTAGTAATATCCATAAGTTTCAGTACCTGCATCCTTTGAAATAGGAATTATTAGACAGGAGTCTAAGAATATTTCGCAAGATCACTTATAGAGTGAAAAGAATAATGTAGTTACTAGGAACAACTGCAGATTTCGCTGTCCACTCTACAAGACGTCGAGATCTAAAGCAACAGCACCACTCCAGAAGATGGCTTCTGTAGGAAGCTCCCGCATCTCTGTCTCTGCGAAGCACGCCCTGAAACGACTCGCGCCGCTCCCCTCTCCCGCATTTCCTCCTTCAAACGAAACGCACCTTCATTTATCTCACGCTATGAAGAATCACCCACTTCTACGCCAGGTGGTACGCATCTCCTCTTTTCTCGGGAAACACGAGAGGCGGTTTCCCTCGTATTTCCACTTCACCTGTCCGAACACTTTCTGTAACAAAAGCACGGATGTTGTTTATGTTCTTGCACACACACTCACACACACACACACACACACACACACACACACACACAAACAGGCACACAACACACTATTTCGCACTTCTCTTTCGTTTGTCTTCTTCTTCTTAGTACCTTTCGGATTTAGAGACCCCTTAACTTCTTCTTAGCTCCCATCACTTCTTCAAAGCTATACACTGACATGCTCTGGTAAATCACTTTCTGTTAAATGTAATTTTGTTTGCTTAAGCTATACACTGACATACTCTGGTAAATCACTTTCTGTTAAATGTAATTTTGTTTGATTACTTTCCGTTTCGAACTATGCCAAATTGTTCCACAGTTATTTTGTAACTTTAATGGTTTGATATACGAGGATTGAAACTTTAAAAGTGGCAACTATTTATTTACAGCTCGTACAAAATAAGCTGGTCGTAGGTTGTGTTCCAAAAATGAACAGCATAGAGGCAGAAGTGATGACACTTTCTGCAGGACCTGACCATCAGTTTGCAGGACAATGCTCAAGTACGCACAGTGCAAACTGTTACTGATTTGTTTGACTGATTCGGCTGCTGAATGCTATACCACCTACTGCACTCCCCTCACCGAAGACCTTGTAAGTTCAACTCGATTTCTAAACTGAAGGAAACACTTTACGGTATTCGCTTCAGAACTGCTACAAGTTCGTCGGGGAATAGACCGCGCCGCTCGAACTGTAAACGCAACTGGCACTGCTAAGAGTATCCTAGGACTTTCACATTGCTGGAAACGGATTATACACAATGCTCGTGACTACTTTGAAGGTCAGTAAAACTTTGTAACACATATCTATTTTGTACGAGCTGTAAATAAATAGTTGTGACTATTCAAGTTCCAACCCTCGTATTATCTTTGTAGATGACGCAACTTTATGATAGTGGTGTCTGAAGCGCAGATAGATGACTCGATATATCATTTCCACCTTGTTTCTGTCATTAATATCCACCTATGATCTACATATTTATTTTTCTAGAAACATTTTCATTCAAACATTCATACATTTTTCCCACAGCAAGACAGGTATAATACCTACATATATTCTTAAACTACAGGGTGCTTATAAATTAGTTATATGGGAATAACGTTTAATTGTGAAATAGGTAAACAACTAATAGAAATGTTCTGTACCGCAATGAATGCAGTGTATCTTCAAGTATGTTTTACAAATGTTCAATTTCGTCACCTTTTGTAACACGACAAATGTCCCATCTGTCATCATTATCTTGCCAAACCGTATGGAGGGTCTTGATGTATCGTGAAAACTGCTTGTACTGTCCACAGCCACAGTTCTTCGAAGTTTCTCGCAACCGGAGGAACAAAACCTCCGCCTTTAATTTAACCCCATACACAGAAGTCCATGGGTGTTAAATCAGACGTACGTGGGGGCAAGGGTATTGTCCACCACGCCCAAGTGGGGATATTCCGAGAGAGATATTCTACACATTCACGACGATAATACTCAACAATAAAATTAAACGTTTTTTTTTCGTGCTTCGTAAAGTAAAAGTGAATTTTCTTGTTAAATCGAGTATGCTGAATAAGAAAAGTCTATAAAAGTGTGCTGAAGTAGTTCGAGTTCAAAGTGATTGTAAAGGTTCACTGTTATATAATGTGAATGAGAAATAAACATTGTATTGTGGGCCTGGAACATCTCTAGTGATCGTCCAACCATAAACAGCAAGCATATACTTGCTCCAATGATCTTGATTTCGTTCATCCATTGTAGATGTCACTTCGTGGAGATGTTCCCCTCTTTTATCTCTGGCTGCTCCTCAGTCTTCTGTGAGTCAGTCCATGTTGGAGAGTGACATATGTATTTGTAGAGACATATGGGATGCAGTTGTAGGGGAAGGAGTAGAAGAAAAGGTTACAGGAGATTATGGGCTTGGGACAAGGAATGAAAGAGGAGAAAGACTAATTGAGATCTGTAACAAGTTTCAGCTAGTAATAGCGAATACCCTGTTCAAGACTCACAAGTGGAGGAGGTATACTTGGAAATGGCCGAGTGATACGGGAAGATTTCAATTAGATTACATCATGGTCAGACAGAGATTCCGAAATCAGATACTGGATTGTAAGGCGTACCCAGGAGCAGATATAGACTCAGATCTCAATATAGTAGTGATGAAGAGTAGGCTGAAGTTCAAGACATTAGCCAGGAAGAATCAATACGCAAAGAAGTGGGATACGGAAGTACTAAGGAATGACGAGATACGTTTGAAGTTCTCTAACGCTATAGATACAGCAATAAGGAATAGCGCAGTAGGCAGTACAGTTGAAGAGGAATGGACATCCCTAAAAAGGGCCATCACGGAAGTTGGGAAGGAAAACATAGGTACAAAGAAGGTAGCTGCGAAGAAAAATGGGTAACATAGGAAATACTTCAGTTGATTGATGAAAGGAGGAAGTACAAATATGTACCGGGAAAATCAGGAATACAGAAATACAAGTCGCTGAGGAATGAAATAAATAGGAAGTGCAGGGAAGCTAAGACGAAATGGCTGCAGGAAAAATGTGAAGACATCGAAAAAGATATGATTGTCGGAAGGACAGACTCAGCATACAGGAAAGCCAAAACAACCTTTGGTGACATTAAAAGCAACGGTCCAGTGTCCTGGACTCGAACAACGGACTCCCGCTTGCCAGTCTTCGGCTGTCAGATCTTCATCCCAGCTCACAGGTGACTGCTGATGTGAGGCCGTCTCCTTCCCGTCCTCACGAGTCACCCGGGTACGTAAAAATCAGACTTCAAGTACCTTTTAACTTCTGTCTTCTGGCGCCGAGGCTGCTGCTTGCTATTCCATTACAGCGGCGGACTTGGTGCGTCTGTGTATGATGTAGTCTCTTCTTGCATGACGATCTTCAGCACCGAAACTGACTGAAAACTACTGCTCTTCTTCCTTTTCTTCCTTCGTCTGTAGGGCCCACTGCGTCTCGCGTATTTATTCACTTCAGTTTACTGGAGGTGAACGACTTCACGATCATTGCCTCTTCTGTCACATTGAAAAGCTTCTCGAAGAATCTTCTTAACGTCCGTCATTGGCTCTTGGAATGTAGGCGAGGGCCTTTGATCACATGTGACGACTGAGAAACACGTGAGCCGGTCAGGCGATGCCCTGACGGCTGAATCGACAGCGTCCGCTTATGTGGAACTTGCTGACTTCACGGTCATTGTCTCTTCTGCTCTGCTGCTCTGTCAGTTTGTAATTCTTCTAAACTAAACTAAGTTTTCCATTTATTTTCTAATTTCTACTTCACTTTGATTTCACTAATTTATTTGCTTATCTTAAGTACCACTCAACAACAGAGAGCTCTTCAGAATTTGGCACAGGGCGAATAGCTGAAGGGATATCGGGATAAGTAGTAGTCCACTTTTGCTGCATGTGCCCTTAATGGGAGAAAGCATACAAAATTATCATTTGGAGAAAGATTGGTCGGCTCTCCCCATATCGTGGGAACAGCAAACAGCATGCTTGATGTTTTCCCACGTAGCGAGTTCCGTAAGATTGTAGAACAGGTATTGCAACACATGGCTTGTGCCCACTTCCTGTCCATATTTACCACTTTACAACCAAGATACAAGTAGTAGACTTTCCTTACGATTAGCCGGAAATGCTTTATTTTATTTATTTATTTATTATTGGCAAATTTGGCCTCACGAAAAACACAACAAAAAAATCCCACACTGTTCACACTGTACACGACATGTTTCTGGTCAGTATAGATAGCAGGAAACACCACACACTTACCAAATATGTCATTACGATCACATTAGTGAGTGCAAATTCTCACTGCGAGCACCCCGAACATACGAATTCTGGTAGCCCTTATTTTTGACGGACACTAAATTACTTTTTTGATGGTCAAGTTTCACCCCATCGCAAACATCCATTTTTTGTGTACTGTTAACAAATTTGGGTGAGATGTGTCAAATTAGGCACTTCAGCTAACGACACGAGATGATGATGACGGTTAGTTCCTATGGGACCAAACTGCTAAGGTCATCGGTCCCTAGGCTTACACATTACTTAATCTAACTTAAACTAACTTACGCTAAGAACCACACACACATCTATGCCGGAGGGAGTGTTCGAGCCTCCAACCGCGGAGGGGGGGGGGGGATCCACACGAACCATGGCAAGGCGCCTGAGACCCCCCGCTACCATGCGCGGCGGGTAAGAGAGAGAACAGAACACAGTCACCTAATATCTCACCACGACTACCACTATGAATGCAGAGAACTACACGAGAACTTCACAAAACAAGTTTACACTGCCAACGTTTTAATTCAGACTAAAGTGCGATATTCAGTCTTGCTTATTTAATTTCAAGCAAAACCACTAAAAATTGCTTAAAATACACCAAACCTTATGTTTTGAATGTAAAAATTACATTTTACCCCTTTGGCAGTAGGTTATAAACCCGCTAAACTACCTTATGAGCAATATAATCAGGTAGATTTTTCCCGCTGAAGAATATTACAAATCTTCTAGATTTATTGGCGAAACTACTAATTGACAATTGAAGTTGTTGATGTTTCGTTGCCAGGTTTTTAGTGCTAGCCACAAGAATGGTGATGTAGCTGACCGTCAAAAGTGGATGTTAACTAAAAAGCAGGCAACTGCTATTGTCATGGTACTCTTACTTTGCGCAGTTGCGCATGGCAATCGATCACCCCAAAATACCGCACTTCCAAAATTTGGTATGTCAGTCTGTGACGACGTTTTTAGTAACGAAAATCTACTGAAGTTCAAAGAAATTTCCCTTTTATTCAATACGCCAACGAAAACAAATTTATTGGAAATGAAAAACTGTCTCTGTTAGGAAAGTGTGGCTTAAAGTAATGTCCTGTCAGACTCGTTACTTGACGCCAACTACCATGAAAACACAAAACACGAGAAGTAGGTTGGTACTTGACCTATGGGTACCAAAGATGCAAAGTGAGTAAATCAAATAATACAATACCGTTACTCTTGTCCTATATACAACGCAAATGTGCCACATTACATACAATTTGTATGCAACTAATGTCGCCTGTACAACATTTCAGTGAAATGCTCGTAATCATGATTTCCAGTCTGGGACCTAAAATCATTCGGTTCATGAGTGCAATAAAATATACTACAAATAATTTGATTAACGGTGGATCAAGTATTATTATTATAATTGATCATGTACGAAATCATTGCTAAACAAGAAAGGTCGCTATGAGTAAATGACATTAGGCTTCAAGCGCCATGAATTTTCTATAAGCAGCCTCCAGTCTAAAGGACTCGCTGTCTGGTAGATATGGGTAGGAAATGAATCATACTTTATAGCTGATGTACCTAAAAACGACTGTAACATATATTCGCGTTTCAGTGAGGATAATGTCAAGAATGAATTCTTGTCACTCAAGAAATGAAACGATAATTTTAACGAATTGTTAAGTTTAATAGCACAAGACTGAATAATAATGAAACAAACAATTTTGGGGGGCGTGATGCTTTATTATGGGGACTATTTCCAAACACACGACACATTCAACATAGTGTTCTAGTTCATTAACATCACGCAAGAAATATTAGTTTCATCGAATACGGTACAACTACGTACACACAATTATTCACTGAAGTAAATTTACGTAAATCGTTTTATAAATAGCAGTTATGATAACTATTTTATTGGTATTCACTTCGAAAGTACTCGTGTGGCTAATTAGTCTTCATAAATTGCCCATCATAATCAGTGTGACGGAATTTTTTTTCCATTGATTCAGTTTGCAGCACTTGGAAAGTAACTTGGTTTTGCAAATACCAGATCATCACAAATTCTGCCAGTACCTCGTCTCCTACTTTCCAAACTTCACAGAAGCTCTTCTGACCCGAGTTCGAGTCTCGGTCTGGCACAGCTTTAATATGCCAGGAAGTTTCATATCAGCGCACACTCCATTGCACAGTGAAAATCTCATTCTGCAACAGTTTTCTGGGTTTGCATTGTACATACGTTCTGCTTGAGTCACGGGAAAGGGAATTTTTTCGGTTTTAGTAGTAAGTAGACATGGACACTTGAAATATTTAAAGACAAGTAAAAGCCAGTTGGGGAAAGTTTTCTACCGTGAAACACTTTTTAGGATTGCGTCACAAGCCAACCCTCTAATAGAAACATATTTTGTTGTTACATGTTGAAATGAAGGCATCGACTTTAAATTTATTGCAGTCTTTTTCTGAAGTTACGACAAGTACTCCAGAAACGTAAGGTTTTAACATGTAAGAAACTGTTCCAATGTGCAACATGATCATCTACATGGGAAGAAATTTAATAGTGCTGCAGTAAAAAATTTGTAAATATGGGTTTTAATAGTCCATATGTTACATTATTATTCTACTACGCACCAATAATCAGTGAGTGAAATAAATTTACGAAGAAGTAGTATCAGATATCAGCTACAAATTAAAACCATTTTGTAATAAAGAGTATTGTCAACCTACACGTATTTATTTCTTAAAGACAAGGGAATTGTTTAACATTAAAGGAACTAAGTTCGTTTGCAAATATCACGTGTTCCATGGTTGAAGACCTTCCGTTTCAAGGTACAAGATGGTGCACGATCGATGAAATAAAGAATAAGCCTTAACCGTCCACACAATGTGTAAGCAGTTTTCAAAATGTACAGACTTATACTAATAAAAAAACTCTGTAACCGAGGAGTTAACAATATCTACCAAATTGCTATAAGGTATAATACAACACTTAAAAATTTAGATCCCCTAATATGTACAAACACTGCACATAAAATGCCCTCGTACCCCTCAACAGTAAGAACGGTACTAAACTGTCGGGAACTGCTTAGGACGGATCGTAAGCGCATTCCTTCATGTGATTATAAAAGCGCTTACTACATTGAAACACCGTGAATGGGACATCATGTGATAATTGTTACTCTATCTTCCAGGTACGACACTGTATGCTACAATATCTGCAGTGTCCTAGACTGACTGTCATCCACTTTGGATGCAATGGAGGGTAACCTCTTACAATGCTAGCATCTCTTCCTCTCCAAATTTCAGGAAAAACACTGGACGACGTTCGATCGAAGATCCCGAAACGAGGGCGAACCGCTAACACGTCAATAACAGGCCGCGGAAGCCTAAACAAATTTACACTGCACTTAACCTTCCCCTTGATTTTGTCGGACAAATCCATACCAGCCCTCATTCACAGACACGCAAAATCCCAAACGATTGGAAAAAGAACAGCTACAGCTATTTCGCGGTTTCTGCTATCTCTTGGTGTAAGGGCTCATTGAAGTGTCCCTTACGCGCTATATTTTACCTGTGCGACTGCTCACGTGGAAAGCGGAAACTACTGTGGTGTTATCTTAGTCAGTTTGCAAGAACTTTAAATGGTTAAAGTGAAACTCGCAATTACTAAGCAATTGAACTACGCTATGCGAACCTCACAACTGTAAGAGATGAATATAAATATCGACTCTACAAGTTATGTCAATTAGATTAGTTAGTTACTCGTAAATTAGAACAAATACTTAAGTTTAGTTTAGTTTATAAAGGAAGGCATTGTCACAAAATGCGCTGTTTCCTTTCCATCGCTGGCTTCAGAGATGGTTCAAATGGCTCTGAACACTATGGGACTTAACATCTGAGGTCATCAGTCCCCTAGACTTAGAACTACTTAAACCTAACTAACCTAAGGACATCACACACATCCATGCCCGAGGCAGGACTCTAACCTGCGACCGTAGCAGCAGCGCAGTTCCGGACTGAAGATCCTAGAACCGTTCGGCCACAACGGCTGGCCTTCAGAGATGAAATGTAATTACCCAGCATTTTACTTGTAAACTATTAGATAGAAAATATTTCTTAACTAAGTTACTTGCAATTAATATCGAGTGTCCCATGCCTAGTTCTGGGAGAGTCACTGCTCTTGTCCGAACTTTGCAGACTTTCTCATAAACGAGGACGCCGTGTGTCCCCGAGAGATAATCAGGGGAATTGGCATAGGTCTCATGAAAGATAACAATGTTAACGATCGCACTGTCATGGCTCTCAGAGACAAAGAAAACTGATAATGGGTTTCTGAAATTCAATCATAGACCCATTTTCTTCTGTACTAAATTTACGTTAATTGAAGTATACTATAGTTTTGTGCGTTACTAAAAGTGTACTGTTATTCACTTTGTCTTTTTTTATTTTTAATACAGTCTACTTCAGCTGCTAACGTGCAGATATATAAGCCTTAATAGACTACACCGGGAGCATTACACTGCACTTCGAAACATAAACGACAGGGCAGACGAAATGAAGCGATTAGAAACTTCTCAAATATAATATTACCGAAGGCATCTGGATCTAAAAAAAAGCAACTGAAGAAGTCCTGCACCAAAACAACGAGACAAAAAGTCCATTAATGAATATGCGATAAATGCCAAAGCCTTGATGTAGAGTTCCGCAGCCGTATTGTGTTGTCAGATATTAAAATTTTTGTTTAGTCACAGGTCGGACGATATAGTTACTTTTAATTTACATCTAGGGCATTTGCAGTTGACCCAGTCAAACACTGACAGTGCCAATTTTTAAAGGTAAATTGGCTCCTATATCATGGTGTTCCAGCTCGGACGAGGTGATACAGCTCCACGGCCCGCCCGGTCGCTGAACGTCTTAACATTAAATTTTTATCACTGGGCAATCTAATGTTACGGTCGTTGGCTCGCCCTTAGTCGAGGTTTCTGTGAAGGTATCTTTCAGAAATATAATCAAGAGCGCATGCTGCCGGCGTTGTTCTACCGTAGTACAGAGAGTGTTCGTAATTCCTTGCCAAGTACGTACTTCATCTGCCTCACCTGATGAAAACATCTGACTTCCCGAGCGATTGTCAGAACATCGCTCACCAGAGAAGGTTGATCTGTGTAATAAATTTCGTCCACGTATACCCAGAATTGTGTACAAACACACACACACACACACACACACACACACACACACACACAATGCACAAAATATCGTTATTTGCTACCCTTTGTGGTGGTTTTGACAGTTTTAATAACCAACAGAGTAATTCCTTTTACCTTCCTCGTAGCAGCGGATTACAAACGAAATTAAACAAAACCGAATTTAGTGACTAAAGTACTCCACATGCTGCATGTCTTCTCCTGGTAGCTAGCGCATACTTTTCTAGAGTCGTCAAGCAGAATATACTTCAAATGATTTTTTTTTTCTTTATCTGAGACTGCACAAAGCTAATTAAATTTTCTCATTGCACTCGTAATTGCCTACTTTTACTTTTTATTCTTACTAAAACAGAATCACCTGGGGAAGAAAATAAGAATCAATGTCTCTGCTTGGACAACACGAAGCCTGTTTAAAGATGAAACCGCATCGAGTATTCCGTTGTACGATGGTGCACGCAGAAAACAAGACAATTCCCACATAGCATCTAACAATAGAATTTATTTCTATAGGCAGCAACAACAAAACGTGAATAAGAGAAACTGAATCTCTACGAAAGAATACAAGTTATCGCCCCGAAGGTGAGAGAGAAAGGACACAGTCTCCCACCATCTGTTACTCCCCAAGGTCGGAATCGGTTGTCGCCATGCTCGTTGGGGCAGTGGAGTCGACGTAGGCCGGTACTGCTGCATTAGCAACTCGTTGTTTGCTCGGAATTACACTCGGTGCTAGATTCGACGGCACACTGCCGGAGAGCCGCAGGAGGCGATCCTGCAATACCGGGAAGTGGCCGTCGTCACGTGGCTTCGCGGATGCAAAGTAGTGAAGGTGATGATAATGATGATGATGATGATAATGATGATGATGTTTGTTTTGTCGGGCGCTCAACTGCGCGGTCATCAGCGTCGGTAAGAAGTCCAAATTTTCACACAGGCCAAATACTCGCTGTCTGGGATAATGATGATGATGAAATGATGAGGACAACAGAAACACCCAGTCCCCGGGCAAAGAAAATCCCCAACCCGGCCGGAAATCGAGCCCGGGACCCCGTGATTCGGAGGCAGCAACGCTAGCCATTAGACCACGAGCTGCGGATAGGATGTGAGGTAGTGCCGGCTGGGTCCGGTGATCGTGGCGTGCTCTTAACTGCAGTCTGGAACCGCACGGCCGCTACGGTCGCAGGCTCGAATCCTGCCTCGGGCATGGATGTGTGTGATATCCTTAGGTTAGTTAGGTTTAAGTATTTCTAAGTTCTAGGGGACTGATGACCTAAGATGTTGAGTCCCATAGTGATCAGAGCCATTTGAACCATTTTCTTAACTGCAGCGGACGGCGAACAGTGTCAGCTGCACGCGTCTGGCGGTGCGGCAACCCGCTGGACGCTGCCATGTGGCGGGTATGCCACTCCATCAGGCACCAGCCCTACACGGTACCGCGTTCCCAGCTGCGTGCCTCAGATAGAAGTATCCATGCCCAAATCCCTGCTCTGGCCGTGCCTAAAGCGGAGAAATCATCTCCTACTCCAGACTTGGTTTTACTTTGTGTTCAAAGTTACGGTGGATAGATTGAGGACGGGAGAGGATAGCACAACTCTACTTCCATAAGAAGACACCATAACTTAATTAAATAAACAGGGTGATTTTTTTCCACCGTGTACAAACTCTAGGGATTTATCGATGAGAGATACGGAACTAAACAGATCTAATGAACATATGCCTGGAAATGCACGGCATCCATGCTAGAGACCATTTGTTCAATCATACATTGTTACAGAAAGTGCGGTCCTATACGTGCTGTATCATGCAGTCACAGTATGCTTGCTTTCTTCCTGGAGGGTGGTACTGTTCCTCATATGTCATTCACTAGCACCCTCACCTGCCATAGTAATTGGTAATGTGGTGTCCAATTCACTTCTCTTGTTGAATCATCTTGCAGTGGACGTGATACAGTGTTGTACCCGGTGGTTTCGTATTCGAATCCAGAGCTTGCCAACGTGGTGTTTACTTACGGAAAGGCTAATGGCAACGTGAGGCGGGCAGCAAGGTTCTATTAGGAGACCTATCCCGGCCGATAGCACAGCATTCCATGTCTGCAACAGTATTTCGCCGTTTGTCTGAGACGGGGTCGTTTCAGAAAGGAGGAAATCGTGAAGGACGTTCAGACACCAGACTTGGAGGAAAATGTGATTACAACTGTGGAAGGCGACCACCCTGTTAGTATCAGGCAGATGGCCCGCCAGTACAGGGTAAGCCATATGATCGCGTGGAATATTCTCCATGAAAACTGTTACTATTCTTATCACTTACAGAGTGTGAAGTGCTTACTAGCGACAGACTTTCCACATCGGAAACAGTTTTCTCACTGGTTTCTTAATCAGACAACCAATATTCCGGGATCTGAGTCATCCATCCTATTCACAGATGAGGTCACCTTTACGCCGAATGGTATCTTCAACTTTCATACTAATCATCTGTGGGATAGTATGCAGAATCGCCATGCTGTGGTGACAGAGAATCATCTGCACCAGTTTCGTCAGCGCCGCTGTAGACGGAATGAGTGCGCCAGGATAATAGGCGGCCGTATTTTGGCACCAGTCTTACTTCCACGTCACCTAACAGGCCAGTACTATCGGTGTTTCTTTCGGGTAATTTTGCCTCCCCTGCTGGAAAAGGTGCCGTTGATGAATAAGTGTCATTGATGATTCTAGGCGTTATGTGGTGCTACATGATCGTGCTCCAGTCCATTTAGCCTTTAACGTCTGAACGCATCTCAATCGTGTCTTCCCTGATCGATGGTTTTGGTGAGGAGGTGCTGTTGCATAGATCTCAACCCGTGCGATTTTTCGTTATGGGGCCATCTCAAAAGTATTGTGATCTAGATGTGGGGACACAGGAGCAGCGAATTCATGTTGACCTTGACACTGTTCGGATGCAGCCTGACCGATGTGCATTGAAGCACATTGAAACAATTTTCAACACGTACTGTAACTGGCTGCATGGTACAACGCGTATTAAACTGCAGTCTCAGTAACAATATATGATTGAATAAATGGTATCTACCAAGGTAACCTCTCATTTCCGGACATAAGATCATTATACCTTTCTTGTTCCATATCGTCTCATCAGTCAATCCGTAGAGTTTGTTCACGGAGAACACAGCACTCTGTATATGTTTTTTCGTGAAGACCCAAAATCTTATTAACAATCAGGTTCACAGATCGAGTACGGCAAAAAAAAGAAACAGACACTGAAACAGGTGGTTAAAGTACATCGATACGAGAAAGTTATTCCTAGATCGGTGACCAACGTCTTTGAATTGGTCCCGAAGAAGACAATACTTCATTACCATTTTAGGTTTGGCTTAAGAAATACACCGGGTGATCAAAAAGTCAGTGTATATTTGAAAACATAATAAACCACGGAATAATGTAGATAGAGAGGTAAAAATTGACACACATGCTTGGAATGACACGGAGTTTTATTAGAACAAAAAGAAAAAGTTCACAATATGTCCGACCGATGGCGCTGGACAGCAAACGTCAGTGACTGCGCATGACAATCGTGTATAAAAGGAGCTGAAATGAGAGAGAGAATCAGATGCGCCAGCAGTCGCAGCATGTTGACGTTACCTGAAAAGGCGCTTTTAGTGAAGCTGTATTATCAGAATGGGGAATGTGCTAGTTCAGCGTTACGATCCTATCGCCATAGGAAGGGGATTCGAACGGGTAAAGGTCCGTTGAGAAATGCAGCTGTGGCGGGAATGATTTCGAAGTTCGAAGCCACGGGTTGTTTACACGATAGACCCCGTAGTGGCCGACCGAGCACAAGGCGTAATACTGCTGAGACAGTTCAAGAAGAAATGGAGACTGTAGCGGGTTCCTCTAAGCCGTGGAAGTTAGCGCTCGTGCAGTCGCACGTCGCACCGGCATTCCATACACTACTGTTTGGTTGGCACTTAGGCTTACCCTCCGATGGTACCCGTACAAAATCCATCGGCATCATGAACTGTTATCTGGAGGTTTAGTGAAGCGGAGGGCATTTGGCGTGTGGGCGTGTCAAAGGATGGCGGAACATGACGATTGGTTGAGTAACAAGTGTGGACCGACGAAGCTCATTTCACGCTCCGAGGGTCTGTAAACACCCACAACTGCAGAATTTGGGCTGCCGAAAATCCTAGAACTGTCGTGGAAACTCCACTGCACGACGAGAAAATCACGGTATGGGTTGGATTTACCACATCTACCGTTATCAGGCCGTTTTTATTCGAGGAAATGCGTGATTCTGTTATTGTAACTGCTACAGTGACGGGTGAGAGGTAGGCCGATATGTTACAGAATCGCATCATCCCCAGCCTGGCTGATAAACATCTGCTGGGACGGACGATGTTTATGCAGGATGGCGCTCCACCCCATATTGCTAGACGCGTGAAAGATCTCTTGCGCGCGTTTTTTGGTGATGATCGTGTGCTCAGGCGCCACTTTCATCATTCTTGGCCTCCCAGGTCCCCAGACCTCAATCCGTGCGATTATTGGCTTTGGGGTTACCTGAAGTCGCAAGTGTATCGTGATCAACCGACATCTCTAGGGATGCTGAAAGACAACATCCGACGCCAATGTCTCACCATAACTCCGGACATGCTTTACAGTGCTGTTGACAACATTATTTCTCGACTACAGCTATTGTTGAGGAATGATGGTGGACATATTGAGCATTTCCTGTAAAGAACATTATCTTAGCTTTGTGTTACTTTGTTATGCTAATTATTGCTATTCTAATCAGATGAACCCCGTCTTTCCGACATTTTTAGAACTTTTGTATTTTTTTGGTTCTAATAAAACCCTATGTCATACCAAGCACGTGTGTCAATTTGTACCTCTGTATCTACATTATTCCGTGATTTCTTCAGTTTTCAAATTTATACTGACTTTTTGATCTATGTGTTTCGTACGAATTTTGTGGATCTTCGTCATTTATTATTGAGGAAATATTATAGGTCTGACCGCCATCGCAGCTCAGTGGTCAGCATGTCTAACTGCAATCCATTGGTCGCGCTCTTAGTATTCATTGCTGCCTGACATTTTTCCTTGCTGGGACGACTGCAGTGATGTGCACTCAGCCTCGTTATGCACACAGAGGAGCTACTTGAGAAGTAACGGTTCCAAGTCAAGAAACCTCCAACTACCGGGTGTGCAGGATATGGTCTCACGCTCCTGCATACCGCAATCAAACGACGTCATTTGCAGAGGATAAAACAGTTGTTGGTCCGTCCCGATTCCCCCGTCTAGGCTGGAATGCATTTTGCCTCTTTCGTTATGTGATAGCAGAAAACCCCTGCCCTATCAGAACTTAGCATACCAAAAGAACATTAGAATCACCTAAAATCTGTGTAGTCAAATATCTTGCCAAATGTTTACACAGTCAGAATCCTTTGATAATGAACAACCCACCGGTGCATTAATTTTATTGATTTCAGTTTTATTTCAGTTTCCTTTAACTCCAATTGCGGCTTACCCCGTTAACAAAAATCCGAATGAAAAGGGGCATTATTTCAATTTGTAAAGTTACACGTAATTAGGCGAGATAATAGGGCGTATAATATTGGTAAGTGGTGAATTTACATGCACAGCTGAGCGCTGGTGGTCAGCCCCACGGTCGTCAAAGCGCCGCAACCGGTCTTGAGGCTGCGACCTTTGCTATGGAACCCTGGTGAGGACACAAAGACTTCGCTGTAAATGGAGAAAATTATGTTTAGAAGACGCTTAGATCGCTTAGGAGGGCCAGATATGCTCCAAGCAATCGCAGACTTTGAAACACACTGAAAGGCGGCTCTTTGATGATGATGATGGTGTTTGGTTTGTGAGGCGATCAACTGCTCAGTCATCAGCACCCGTACAAAGTCCCAATTTTTATACAGTCCACTCTAGCCACGGTCATGAATGATGATGATGATGATGATGATGATGATGAAATGATGAGGACAAAACAAACACCCATTCCGCCGGCAGAGAAAATCCCCAACCCGGCCGGGAATCGCACCTGGGACCCCGTGATCCAGAGGCAGCAACGCTTTCCACTATACCATTTACAGCTTTTCGAGCGTCAATAATAATTCATATCAAGTACTAAAGCAAGTCTGAATACATCGGCGATCTCAGATAAATGAGATAATCCAATTACACAATGGTATCTCAAAATCCTTTAAATAACAGAAGTTAATAGTTGAGAGTGAATATACATTTTCAGGCTGAACCTTTGAATTACCAAATTTTAATGGCTTCATGCGATTTCTGCAAACGCTGTCTCAGATGATAGTATTGCATTATAGCTACCGTTCCTGAAAACTAGCCAATGCATAGACGATTTTTAAACTGAGCCGTGCCCAGCCCAATTACCTGAAGTAAGAGTAATAGCAGTTAAAGATGCAATTGGTTTGCTCATATGGGAAGTTGTTTAAGAAGAGCAACTACACCAGCAGTGAGCGTTAGGTGCCATCACACGTTATTTATGAAGTACTAAGGAACCGAAATCAAGAAAAAAATTTCATCTGTGGCCATTTTGACAGAGGTTAATTAATTGCAAATTTCGGAAACCGTTGAAGAATTATTAAAGTTTTAAATGATTCCTTCTTTTCCCACGTGACGACGAAGGAACGCAGTGTGCCATGCTTCCAGCAGCTCGGACTGACTCAGGACATGGAACTTCTGTCAGAAAAATATGTGGTCAGTTTCCCATGGCTCAGTAGGTTTGTTCTAGCTCCTGCTCTTCCATGTATGTCTGCTACAGCCATGATTCCTTTGGAGTCGGAACCTCACTAGAGAGTGCCGCCAGCTGCGACATGAACAGTGGTACTACTGCTGCCGCAGGGCATCAAATTTCAGCTTCGATATAGAGCAACAGGTACCGATTCAACTCGACTGTGGGCGGGTTTTGCTATAAGCAATGGTCAACTTGCATTTAGTAACATTTTAACTTGAACCGAACACGACAAGTCGCACGGCCACCGACTGACAGCGCGTCGCATATTCGTGGCAAGGCTTCACCCTGACCTCTCTTTGTCGCCTGAATGCTTCAGTTTGTTGTCTCAGGCTTAAACGAATTCTCTCAACATTTCCATGTGGACCGTACTGGCTTTGGAATAGTGTTAGTAATTTTGCATCACACTGTGCTGTTTATGCGCATATCAGTCTAAATGCCTATCCAAATGCGCGTAATTAGTACTAGCAGGGTAGCTGGTCAGTTGTCTATTTATTTTAGTTCTAGCAGGTCTGTCTTCCTCCCCCTTCTCTCTGTCTATGTCCTCTATCTCCCCCTCTCTGTCCATCTCTTTCTCCCCTTCCCTGTATCTACCCCCTCCATGTCCCACTCTCTGTCCACCTCCCCCTACCCTTATCTCCGTCCAAGTACTAAGCCCTCCTCTCTTTGTCCTTCTCCTCCCCCACTTCTGTGATTATCTCCCCTTGCCTTTCTCTGTCCATCTCCTGCTGCCCCTCTCTCTGTGTCGTACAATGAAATCGTTTTGTAGGTAAATCAGCGGCATATGTGGATACTGTTTGCTAAATGTGTTGCAAACGGAGCAAAGAAAACGAATTTAAACCTCGTGATGTCATATCTGGTGTGGCATCTTTCCTACATAAGCAGTGAAAATATGATAAGTGATAAACTTTTCTCCCTTCGTTATTTTGTGGGAGATGTAAGCAAGAAATAATTTCGTAAAGGTTTTAAATTATTTGTAAGGTACATTGTAAGTCTCTAAGTGCTCTCGTTCTCCAATAATGGATGAATAAAATGAGTAATCGAGAGTTGTGGCCGACACTACATTTTCATCACCATTCACACCCGTTTGATAGGTAGTTGGTACTTACCCCCACAACAGTTATTTCCAGACAGTAAGTGATAAGTGTGCCGAGCTTGGTTGAAATTGGTCTAGTGGTTTCGGACGAAATGAGGAACATTTAAACATACATACATATATTTTTATAATATGTACGAGTATTGGAGATTAATATATTCAAAGCCAAACAGACGCACTGATTGTTCTACAGATTTAGTATCTGTACAGATTGCTTAATTTTAATGAAGGCTGTCCTCGGGTGAATACTGTGAACCTATATCCTCTGCATACATTCAATTTTATCTGCTAAACTTACTATTGTTCATTTTTTACATTGTGACCTTCCCCTCCAATCTTCCTCCGTACCTGTACTGATCAAGACACCCTATAAGTAGAAAAGTTACCAACGCCACACACGGTCCGTGACTGAAAAAAAAGTCATCATTTTAATCCTGGCGACCTGTCGATCTGTACCACCATCGAAAACTGCGGCAACATGCTTTCAAACCAACCACCTTGGGAGGGGAGTGCTGTTAACAGCCAGTGCAGGCGAGCAGCACACTCTGCTCAGTGGTGGCATTCAGGCGTCGGTCATAGGGATGGGATTTTAATTACGAGAAGACATTGTAATTTCGGATGGTCTTATTAATGTAACTAACCAGGAGCAAGGTCATTATCTATTTTTTGAACTAACGAGCCGTCTATTTTCGGCCCTGTTAACTCCTGGAGACACAGCCGCCAACCATACAGTTGTTCACCGCTGGTTGCGTTAGCTCTGGCCCGCTACTGACGCTTCATCTGGACTCACACGAAATAAAATCTGCACAACATGCAAATACGCCGAGTTGTCAACATCCGAAGCTCCAACACCCACCACGGTATCGTATGGCACCAGCCTCGCCGCCATGGGCATGAGCACTGCCCTAAGCAGCGCTGCCATCGCGGCATTTCCTCGCTTCCGCGAGTCACGTGACTTCGACGGTGTCCTTGTGGAAGAACTCAGATCGCCGCCCGACTGTTCTACAGTCAGCTCATACTTCAGGCTTTACATCAAAGCCGCGCAGTTCCTCAGTCAAGTTGATTGGCCGAGCGCCCTCTACGCTCTGTGTTCAATTCCCAGCCACCCCTAGTGGTGCATCTGTTCAAATGGTTCAAATGGCTCTGAACACTACAGATTTGAGGTCATCAGTCCCCTAGACTTACAACAACTCAAACCTAACTGACCAAAGGACAGGACACGCATCCATGACAGAGGCAGGTTAAAAAAAATGGCTCTGAGCACTATGGGACTTAACTTCTGAGGTCATCAGTCCCCTAGAACTTAGAACTACTTAAACCTAAGGACATCACACACGTCCATGCCTTAGGCAGGATTCGAACCTGCGACCGTAGCGGTCGCGCGGTTCCAGACTGTGGCGCCTAGAGCCGCTCGGCCACTCCGGCCGGCCCCGAGGCAGGATTCGAGCCTGCGACCGTAGCAGCAGAGCGGTTCTGCACCGAAGCTCCTAGAACCGCTCGGCCACAGCAGCCAGCACGGTGCATCTGTCAGGGTTCTTTCACTGTGTTCACTCCAAGCTCCATGCTCTACGCCGGCCGTGCCGAATGGCCCTTCCATCGATGTCCACTGCAGCTCACTGCTTCGTGGGACATCTTCTCCACCTTGTCTCCGAACTCACTACCTCACAGGATGCTATCACCATGGGTGTCATCTACACATGAACGTGCCTGTGCAATGTTAACGATTACACTGTAGGACATTCTAGTGTCCCATCAGATAAACATTCCCGTGCTTTAGTGATTAACTATCCGACTGAACCGAGGATTGCTAAGTCTCGTTGCAAGAAACCATTATTGTATTCCGTTCATTAGAGTCAATAACGTTTCATTGTTCTTGGTTACCAGGACACATCAATCTTAGTGTTTCGTTCCCCTCGGTCATCCCGGTCACAAACACTGCAGGAGCTTCTGTTGCTTGTAACACTCAATCTGTCTCAACTTTTCGCGTAAATAGTAAGACCATGAAGCCTGGAAACTAGCTGCACTAGTTGCGGAAAGATACTGTATCTCGATGGCAGAAGAACTCGGGTCCAGTGAGACAGAGCTCTTTATGTCGGAGTTATTTAACGCCTCACGTTTCATACAAAACAGTGCAGAGGGATAGACAGTGCAGAGGGATCTAATTTTCACAGCCAACCCAATTACACTTATTTGAACTGCTTTGGGCGAGTTTCTTATTTGAGTTACCATGCCAGACACCGACTTTTAATCACGAGAATCGCCCCTGTGGTGTCTCTTCTGTGTACTCGCATTCCCACGCGAAGGAACGCTCAACTAGCACAAGGGGTCCCCTGCAACAGAAAACGCTAAACCGGCGAAAGTTAGCGACTGCTTGATAAAGTTGCAGTTTCGATCACATTACAATTTGGTAGTACCTTTATATCTAGGCATTATCACTGCTTATTATTTTCTCCCGCTTTGCCCCATAAAACACATAAAATAACTCACCAATCACTTAGCCAGAAATAATATCGTTACTACCCTCAAACTCGTGTTTATGTCACATTACCTTACTTCTGATGTGGCAATAACAGTTTTGACCCTTTGGTGAGTGTGGCATCACGAGCTCTTGATAGCAATATGGGGGACACCATACTCTCTAAAGGCCAGACCTGCAGGCTGCTACATAGAGAGAAAGAAATCTTGAAGTGGAAGAAGGCAGTGAACGTAACACTATGGCGGTCATTGGGAGCGTTCATTGTGGCCCGTACTTAGCCACAAACACTGGTTAGGGCCGCTCACAGCGAGCAGCAGGCGACACCGGCTGGTGGGACGCATCAGCAAGGGAGGGGCGAGATGGCCGGCGCGCCGACGTCACACGGCAAACAGCAATTACCTGGAGTGCGGCCGCGGCGCCGCCAGGACAGGACCCGCGCTGCCCGCGCCGTCTGCGGCGCCCGGGTCACTGATCCCCTCACTGGCCAGATACCAGTCCACCTGGACAGTGATCACAGTACAAGACGGGACGTCTTTCCAGAGGAACTGCAATTTTATCATTCGGTGGTTGCTTGAATAGTTTCTAGCCAAACATGTCAAGGAAAGATGTGTCCATTTTTGTTTCAGTGGTTTTGACAAAGTGACTGTTTTAATTTGACTCGTACAGTTCAGAAGTGCACGTCTGAAACCAGCTGAGTCGGAGGGGGAAAGAGGCATGTGTGTCATGAATCGCTTCACCATAAAATACCGTACTAATTAGTTTACTGCGGACCCTTGTTTGTGACACGTGTTTTTAGATTCGTTTGGCTCGTCCCACAGATAGCTCTCATTCTCCCTCCATCGATTACTCTTCTCTGTTCAATTCTCTTGGTTCCTGCTTTCTAAGTCTGTAAGCGTCCGCCCCGGTAGCTGAGTGGCCAACGTGACGGATTGCCGTCCTACGGGCCCGGGTTCGATTCCCGGCTGGGTAGGAGACTTTCTCCGCTCAGGGACTGGATGTTGTCTTCATCATCATTTCACCCCTATCCGGCGCGCAGGTCGCCCAATGTGGCGCCGAATGTAATAAGACCTGCACGAATGCGGCCGGACCTGCCCCGTAAGGGGCCTTCCGGCCAATCACGCCAAACGCTCATTCCTGTTTCAAGTCTGTAAGCGCCTGCTGCATTTCCGCGTCAGACAGGATTCGTCGACCCTTCTTGGACTTGTTTATGTGACCGAAGGCATGATAATGGCATGGCGAGAGAACAACACTAGAGGGCGGATATTGTAGTGTTCCCCACTTGTACGAAGTATGGAGGCTGGCCTCCCAGATCGAATGACGTCTTACGTCGAACAGTTACAGCGTGTAACTTGGAGTAGCATTTCCACAATCTGGTTTACGCCAGACGTGCTGTCCCATAAATATTCCACCCTCTCCGATGGATGTCCACTGGTGTTTATCCTTCGGCAGCTGAGAACTGAATAACAGCACGTTGGTCCTGCTTGGGCCATTTAGTAATACAATCGCCATAGTTCACGTTTCCGGGTTTACCCAACGTACTTTCGAAAGACTCGAATGCCACACTAATCCGTTGCCGAGACGTCAGTGCTTACATTCTCGTATCGGAGTTGCGCTGCGTTGTAAGCAGAGAGAAGGGAAAGGACGGAGACCGTTGCGCGATTCCTCATCCAGTTTTAAAGCAAACGTTCATCTGGGAAAATGGGATGGAATGCATTTTGTAACCACTTGTATGAAAACGAGGAGCTGGCCACACTATCACATCGTGCAGCGTGTCGAAACGTACAGAGCAGCGTGTATCACCCTGCAATACCATGCCAGTCTACTAGCATACTGGGTTCGAATGCTCATCATTTTCCGTATTTTTTTTAATTTTTTGTACGCCCTTTCCCTACTTCTTATCTTTTATAAGCTGAATCTCATTCTTTCACACAACAATAGCCTTTCACATGACAGTGGGATTTATTAACTGCTTGCATGTGTCTACTAAACGCTCAGTGCACAACTACACCTTGTCCTGTCAAGCTGATGAAGCGTGGCTTCCCAATGGAGTAGACAAACGATGAATAAGTCGATATGCTCTCGGTGCTGGGTGCTCTTGATAACGAAGCTTCTGCTGCTACTGCCGCTACTCATCCGGATGCTGCACGGTACCCTCAAAGGCGCCGCCTCGATAAGAATAGTTCTCGTCGACTGGAGCAAGGCCTTTGGGGAAACACGTAAATATCATTCACAATTAACTTACAGAGGTCGTTCAACGACTTGACACACATCACAAACAGAGGACGCGATTCTTGAAACTATTCACTTATCAAAAAATGGTTCAAATGGCTCTGAGAACTATGGGACTTAACATCTGAGGTCATCAGTCCCCTAGAACTTAGAACTAATTAAACCTAACTAACCTAAGGACAACACACATATCGATGCCCGAGACAGGATTCGGATCTGCGACCGTAGCAGTCGCGCGGTTCCGAACTGAAGGGTGCAGTAGCGCTCAGCCACAGCGGCCGGCTGCTCACTTATCACCACAACGAAGTACTTGTGATATTGCAAGGTAGATCCAGATCGCTCTAAGACTGGATGTAGAAGTGTTACACGATAAAGAACTGCGTTCACATGTAAGGCACCCCGTATTTGCAGATAAGAGTGCATTTTACTTTATTTCCCGTTTTGCTATTTCACATACGTGAAGTGAATGTATCAGCGCTGCGGTACGTAGGGGGCAAGGAGCGAGATGTGGGTTCCCACGCTGGCTACTACAGACGATTAGCCACCTCGCGTTTTCAGAGCGATTGGGATGAGGTGCCGATGCAGAAATCGGTCATGACGTCAGCTAACGGATACGTAGTGAAAGTACATTCACGCTAGCGCGAGTCAAGTAAATTCAATTAATAAATATTTGCTAACAAACGTTGCCTTCTGCCACTCAGACATTAGGAGGAGTCTACGAGTCATAAATACCTTCTTTCAGTAATTTTACAACTCCAGAAAACTTTGATATTAATGGGACATAAAACTACTAAAACCACGAGAGCGTAACAGCTATGAAGAATTCCTACGAGGCGGCCCACTAAGTCAGGTCCAGGACGGGCTGGCCTAATTGTCGCAAAACTCGGGTGGAAAAGCGTGGTCAGTTACAATATACGCTCTTTGCACCACCATCTAGGGACTCACCGGCTGTTGCTAGACGTTCAGTGCGAGTGTGGTTGGAGGGGGGGGGGGGGGGGAGGGGAATATGTACACATCATTACACGTTAACTCAGCAGCAGCAGCCAGAGGACTGTTTTAGGCGAGTACAGTTTTGTGAATGGCTTTTGCACCAAGTGGAAGGTAACGAACATTTTAAAAATAACGCGATATGGACTGGCGAATGTAGTTTCACTCATGAAGATACTTTCAACCTCAACAAGAGCCATTATTGGACGAAACACTATCAACATATCACCCGTGAACGTGGCTTTCAACCAAGCTCTGGCATAAACCTGTTGGATTTAATCATGGGAGGAGTGGTTTTGAGCCGTTACTTATTGTGGGAAAAGTTGAATGCACCCCTGTATCGTACGTTTCTTTGCAGTACGTTGCCTCAAGCATAAGACAACGTTCTCCCTTGGTCGGCGACAGCTATGGCTTCAGCATGATGGTGCACCAAAGGCGAGTGGCAAAGTGCTTTCAAATGTAAGGTGGTCGCTATGAACATTTTCATTAAAGTGAAAGTTGCTCGTATGTGTACGTACCCGATCTTTGAAAAGAAGCCTTTACGTCAAACGTACAGAGAGGAATTACTATGTGTAAAATTAGTTGCAACCTAGTATACTTCGCTGGATACTGACGATGTTACTGAACTATTTCCGACTGGTTTTATTCATGTCGCGCTCGAAACGATGTAGTCGTTTACATCTGTAAGAAGTTCCTGTTCTGCCTTACTGTTTAAATAAAAACAACAGAAACAGAAGTAAATACATAATACACTCCTGGAAATGGAAAAAAGAACACATTGACACCGGTGTGTCAGACCCACCATACTTGCTCCGGACACTGCGAGAGGGCTGTACAAGCAATGATCACACGCACGGCACAGCGGACACACCAGGAACCGCGGTGTTGGCCGTCGAATGGCGCTAGCTGCGCAGCATTTGTGCACCGCCGCCGTCAGTGTCAGCCAGTTTGCCGTGGCATACGGAGCTCCATCGCAGTCTTTAACACTGGTAGCATGCCGCGACAGCGTGGACGTGAACCGTATGTGCAGTTGACGGACTTTGAGCGAGGGCGTATAGTGGGCATGCGGGAGGCCGGGTGGACGTACCGCCGAATTGCTCAACACGTGGGGCGTGAGGTCTCCACAGTACATCGATGTTGTCGCCAGTGGTCGGCGGAAGGTGCACGTGCCCGTCGACCTGGGACCGGACCGCAGCGACGCACGGATGCACGCCAAGACCGTAGGATCCTACGCAGTGCCGTAGGGGACCGCACCGCCACTTCCCAGCAAATTAGGGACACTGTTGCTCCTGGGGTATCGGCGAGGACCATTCGCAACCGTCTCCATGAAGCTGGGCTACGGTCCCGCACATCGTTAGGCCGTCTTCCGCTCACGCCCCAACATCGTGCAGCCCGCCTCCAGTGGTGTCGCGACAGGCGTGAATGGAGGGACGAATGGAGACGTGTCGTCTTCAGCGATGAGAGTCGCTTCTGCCTTGGTGCCAATGATGGTCGTATGCGTGTTTGGCGCCGTGCAGGTGAGCGCCACAATCAGGACTGCATACGACCGAGGTACACAGGGCCAACACCCGGCATCATGGTGTGGGGAGCGATCTCCTACACTGGCCGTACACCACTGGTGATCGTCGAGGGGACACTGAATAGTGCACGATACATCCAAACCGTCATCGAACCCATCGTTCTACCATTCCTAGACCGCCAAAGGAACTTGCTGTTCCAACAGGACAATGCACGTCCGCATGTATCCCGTACCACCCAACGTGCTCTAGAAGGTGTAAGTCAACTACCCTGGCCAGCAAGATCTCCGGATCTGTCCCCCATTGAGCATGTTTGGGACTGGATGAAGCGTCATCTCACGCGGTCTGCACGTCCAGCACGAACGCTTTTCCAACTGAGGCGCCAGGTGGAAATGGCATGGCAAGCCGTTCCACAGGACTACATCCAGCATCTCTACGATCGTCTCCATGGGAGAATAGCAGCCTGCATTGCTGCGAAAGGTGGATATACACTGTACTAGTGCCGACATTGTGCATGCTCTGTTGCCTGTGTCTATGTGCCTGTGGTTCTGTCAGTGTGACCATGTGATGTATCTGACCCCAGGAATGTGTCAATAAAGTTTCCCCTTCCTGGGACAATGAATTCACGGTGTTCTTATTTCAATTTCCAGGATTGTATATCAGATTGTTGAATTGTAATTGGATACAGTTTGATGCTTTAACTGAAAACCCTGCTCAACATAAGGCCAGCACTTGAAAACAAACACTTTACAGCTGTAAATAGTCATACAGCTCATCGCTAGAAAACGTACTTGCTGTAAGGAAGGGAGCCGAGGTTTGCTTCCTATGCTCGAAAAATGCTGTAGAAGAATGATTTTCCCGGACGAAAACAATACGTGCAAGAGCCAAAGCATACTTGTTACCTGTTTCAAAACATATCAACATACGAGAGGTAACTAATTAACAACACATATTGCACCAACTCGAGTTTCACAATTGGCAGTATTACATAAATGCTGTCATATCTTTGACTGCAATAAAGAACAATAAATATAATAAATACCGTAAATGACGTTTCCTTAAACTTATTTTACAGACTAGCAGACCTTTATAATTGCATTATTCGTAATACAAATTTTCAAATGCTTGTCCGCCTTGTTGGATGCATTGATGTAAGCGCCTCTCGGTATTAGCATGAACACTTCTTAGCATTTCTGCAGATACTGAACCGCAAGCATGGCGTATTTGTTATATTAAGACATCTGGTTTTTCCGGTTCAATTTGGTAAACCCTGGCTTCGATATAACCCTATAACCCATAAGAAAAAATCTAGGGGCGTTAAATCAGGCGATCTCGCTGGCCGTCAAATGCAACCACTACGACCTATCCACGGTTTTGGGTACATATTGTTGAGATGTTTCCTAACCCCTCTACAATAATGGAATGGTGCACTATTGTGCTGAAACCAGTGCCTCACAGCTAACTGAAGTGGAATGTCTTCTAGGAGATGTCCATGATTCAGCTAATTCAGTAGGAGCTGCAAATACAGTCGGACATTTAGTCAGGTAGTCAAATAAACTGATCCACTGACGTGGCTCCTAGAATACCGCACCATACTCTAACACTCCTGTGCGTTTGCATGTGATGTGGTCGTAACCAGTGAGGAATTGCAGGTGCACCGGAACGTAGATTGTGTCTGTTGAATATGGCGTCACTGTCGAAATGGCATTCATCTCCGCCTGATGAAATCCGGAATTACGGCTACTTTATTTACGAGACGTTGCAAACAGATAAATGATCTTTGAAATAGCTTCTATATAACTATTGGTGTAGGTTTAGCTTAAAGGGACGCCATTTTCATTCCTCCAGAAACTTTTGTACCGAAGACCTCGACGTCGCCAGGACGGTAGCAGCTATTCTTTGTCCTAATTACAATGACAAACAAGTTTTATTGTGCGAAATCTGATTATTTCTATAATATCAATAACAGTTGTCATAAGATAATTCTTTTTGTCATAATTGTTATTATTATCATTATTATTATTATTATTACAGGTACAAATAATACCGCAACTTAAATGCAATAGCTTGTTTACATTTCCACATTATTTTCATATGAACTATGTTTACTGTGCGTGAGATATGCTCCAAAATAGTCATTGACGTTCCGGGCAACATCGGGTGCTTCGTAGATTGGTCTTTCCACGACACGTTGTACTTGGAAAGCTCCCTCGGTTCTTAAACGCATCTCTGTACGTCTAAAATCAAGCGCAGAATGTACACGTCAAGTTGGAAAACGTCGTGAATACAGCCTTCACTCCTTAGCTGCATTGCGGTGTGTCTCCCCATAGATCAGTATCACATTGGTGTAGTTGTCGCTAGAGTATGTTGCAGTTGTTACCTGTTTGACTCGAACTACAAACCGACGGCCACGCGACGTTATTAGAGTGGAGCAAGTAGCAAAACGCACGTAGACGGCAATACAAAAATGTTCAAATGTGTGTGATATCTTATGCGACTTAACTGCTAAGGTCATCAGTCCCTAAGCTTACACACTACTTAACCTACATTATCCTAAGGACAAACACACACACACACACACACCCATACCCGAGGGAGGACTCGAACCTCCGCTGGGACCTGCCGCACAGTCCGTAATTGCATCGCTTTAGACCGCTCGGCGACGGCAAAAAAAATGGCTCTGAGCACTATGGGACTTAACTTCTGTGGTCATCAGTCCCCTAGAACTTAGAACTACTTAAACCTAAGGACATCACACACATCCATGCCCGAGAGAGGATTCGAACCTGCGACCGTAGCGGTCGCATGGTTCCAGACTATACCGCCTAGAACCGCTCGGCCACTCCGGCCGGCTCGGCGACGGCAATACAGCTTGGTGGTACTTCTCTTCCTCTTTGGACAGCAGTGACGAGGCCACCCTTGTAACCCTTCTTGCACTAACGTATGCAGGACGCATAAAACTGCAGAGGATGGCCTCACAAATGAATCCCCAGCGACACAGGGACATGCCAACACAGTAAGAATAGGAATATGGCCTGGTATGTTACAACTAATAGGATATCATTATCAGAAAAGTATCTCCATCGACAAGAACTTAAAATATAAAACAGAGAATATGTGAAGCAGTAACAAAAGCAAGCAATTCCACCCTTCCAATAAAAGCGCTATCCCTCTAACACCAATAATGAACCAGACATAAATACTCATGATCAGGTTACTCTCGAATCACATATATACGCACAGATAGACATGCTCTTCACTGACTCCACACACATGACATTGACGTATGACTGGGAGAATAAAATAAAAAATCATTTAAAGTTATTCAATTAAGCACTGACCATTTGTTTACCAAGACGTCTGCACGTTGCGTCAAAAATGATATGTTCACGCACCATGTTCAGGGATAAAAAATAAAGTTTCAGCATCATTACTCATATCCTGATTCTTTCTTCCTGGTTTGACAACTTTATTTTTGTATCCCACTAAATCATTTTTCAGTCATTTCTGTGGCGACTGCACTTAATACTTCATGAATTTCTCTAGTTACACTCATAACAAATAAAATGTGGCTGTACTCTGCTAAATAAACCTCAGCTAGCGTACATTCAGACCTATTTTAGGTCAAATGATGAAAGAGGGTTATTTTACCATAATATACTTGCTAGTAATCTCCCTAGCCTACATTCTGACATAAATGCTAGGCTGCCTTCTGTCTGGCACCAGCAAAATCCATTAACAAGTCATGTAAGACCCTGTTCTGAAACTTCCTGGCAGATTAAAACTGTGTACCGGACCGAGACTCGAACTTGGGACCTGGCCCGCGAAAGGCAAAGGTCCTCAGTTCGAGTCTCGGTCCGGCACACAGTTTTAGTCTGCCAGGAAGTTTCATATCAGCGCACACTCCGCTTCAGAGTGAAAATCTCATTCAAAACCCTGTTTACTTTAAAGGCTCAGCAAAATAAAAACCACCGTCAGGCTCTGAGCACTATAGGACTTAACATGTGGGGTCATCAGTCCCCTAGAACTTAGAACTACTTAAACATAAATAACCATGCCCGAGGCAGGATTCAAACCTGCGACCGTAGCAGTCGCGCGGTTCCGGACTGAAACGCCTAGAACCGCTCGGCCACCGCGGGCGGTGAAGTTTCCCTGACAGCAGCAAATAAACTTGGCATTCTTTCCTTTATAGTCTGAATAGCTGAGTCAAAATTTTCATTCAATGAAACACCTACAATCTCCACCAGCCGCTCTTTAATACACAACTCAGCACGTAACACTAGATCACTATATCAGCCTCCTTGTAGGAGAGAATTCACATCTTCAGAAAAATTCTCTTCAAGTAACCTAATATTTACAGTATTCAACAAAGTCAGAACCAAGAAAACCACATTGCTCACCACCAGAGTCTAGATACATAGCCAGTTATCATATATAATCAACCTTTACTACACAGAACTTACTTTGCGCTACCAGAATGTAACAGGCAACAAAGGCATGTACCTACACTTATAGTCAGGTTCTGGGGAAAGGGCTGGGGATAATCACTGAACATCACTTTTTTCGTTAAGGAGCTCCTCCAAAATTTTATTAACCAACAAGAAGTGCTTTCAAACTGATAAATCATTATTTTAAAATAATTATTTTAAAAGAACTTGATTACTTTGTATTTAAAAAAAGTTAAAGCTCAGCTTTAAAAAAAGTTATTAAGCTTCAGATACTAGATCTTAAACCATTTAGACATGTTTCATCACTTTAACAGGATCACAAAAGATCTAGCACGTGAAATATTGATGAATTACAACTGACCATCCCAAAGTCAGTTCGTGACACAAACCCGCTGGTGGCACAATCTTGGGCAGCAGCCACTTGCGACAAAAAGGGGCCCGAGACCACGTTGAGCTCTGCAAAATTTACAGCAAACACTCTCTTAAACAGTGAATGGGTAGAGCCAAATTAGAGCTTTTGGCTCAGCTCTGAAATATATCCAAATGGAGCGGGTGTCAACACGGGAGTATCTAAGAATCTATGGTTATTTGTAGTTTTAATGTGAGACAAATATTTGATTATCATACAGAACAATCTGCTTATCCCGCTAAAGAAAGTGACTGCTACTGGCGGCAAGAAACAAGTCAATGTCATTGATTAAACTGGATGCCCTTTCTTAAATTTAACTCAATCGTAAGATAAAATCTAAACTTAAAATTGGCCACTGGCCACAAGGCCTTAAAATCAAGATCACAAGAAAACAGCAGTCTGAAGTTTTATTTAAGATCAAGAACCCAAACTTTTAAAAATACACATTCTAAACAGATAAGCCAATTCCCATACGGGATGAATTTGAGGACGTGATAGCGAGTTCTACAAACAATCACCAATGAAACATGAAATCTCGGAATGTAGCACACCGAGATTGAAACGAAGCGAATGGCAAGCGCCAAGCAGCTTCAAAAAAACCTCAGGAAACCGAGACAAGTTGCTAACGAACATTACAAATCATGCTCACCCGTAAACAGAAAGAGGCAGGACATGGCTCTGTCGTCGTCCGGAAAACCAAAAAAGGATTAGACCCAGTGCATGGAAGAGTCCCACGATTGGTGCACCAAGCGACTAGGGAAGCCCGTGTCACGATCCATAGGCGTTGCCGAATCGTGCTGACCTCAGAAGGAAACACAGAACCCATGCGAATCAGCACAGTCTCCCTAAACACATCGCGTCAACAACTACGACGTGCTGTATGGTAAACGTCGGCCCACGACGCATCAGGAAGTCCGTGAGCCAGTAATGCTGGCCAGTTACTCCCCAAGAAGCACGTATGCTCTACCGGCACCACTGCTAACCGTCCACCTCTACTACCTCCTTCTTTCCTACCACAGAGAAAAACTAAAGACACTCGAAACGGGAAAGAAAGGCTCCAAGCCACCGGGCGTGAGGTGTCAATCTCACAGCCCGGCTCTGTCTCAAAAAGAGAGTTAAGTACTATTCATAACCTTTCGGTCTGCTTGTCCAGTTTCAGCCAAGAACAAAAACGAAACACTAGACAGACGCCACAGCATACGTACAGAAGGCAACTGTTTAGTTCAGAGATAACAGCAAAAGTTGCTCATGTAAAAATCTGAATACGTCGAGGTTGCAGTTATTATCCCAGGGTCGTTTCCATATCTAAAATGTCTGTGTTATCGTTGTATACATCACATGTTAGCTAAAACAATGTGTCAGCTATGCGAGAGTACAATAACTGGCTGATTTAGACATGATTCCTGAAACATGACTATGGATTCTGAAATTAAGTACCACAATGTCCTCTCCACATCTAAATTTTAGTATAATAATACAAAAAATGTGTTCTGCTGAAATGACATTCTGCAGTAATAACTGAATCTTCATCTTAGGTCTAAATCATGCTGTGTTACTGGTAGTAGATACACAAACTGCCCAATCTGTCTTGTAGGGGGAAGCATGTAACGCATCAAGAAAAATATACTGACGTTCCTGGTTGGTTATTATACTAGTAACTTTTTTTTTCTTTGTATCTGGAAATAACTATGGTACCATGTTTATCCACTGATGTCACGTTATCCACCATTTTATTACAGCAAACTCTACTAAAGTGTTGCTCTGTTTTGATGAGATCTTTAAAGTGTTGCATTGCTTGAAATGAATGTTTTCGTAATACACAAGGTGAGCCTCATAATATAACAAATATGATATGTAATCACAATATGGTCAAAGAAAAAGATGGACAGGATTCCGCATGGAGAGGGATTTCCATCTTCAAAAACAATCTTTGCAGCAAAATAGATTTCAAGTGCAAAACAAACCAAGATCCTTATTCATAATACACAGGTATATCTCGGATCTCTGATGGAGAACAAAAATTTAATCTTTGCAAAACAGAAAAATTGTATGTATTCTTTATCAAATACATAAATATTTCGAGTAGAAAACAAATGTGACATTATTTTCACAACTGAATAGTCCTATTGCATTTTAAAAAATAAATACAGATAAGTCACATATAGCTGCTATCGATATAATTTACAGGTTTAGCTGCACTTGGCAACTAACATAGTTCCATTATTTTATCACACTTTAAAGAAACGAAAACTTGTCTGTGTTATTTATCAAAATGCACAATGTTTTGTTCTGTAAAAGTACAAAATACACATGGCTTTCTTACGGACGCTAGTGATATGAGCTACAAGTTAAGATTCACTTTTCAATGAGAATATTTAGATCACAATAATGCACTTCACAGAAATCAAAAATTGTCTTTATTCTTTATCAAATAGGTAAGATGGCTAGTACAAAACACACATAGGGTCGTGCACAGTGTGCCTAAAGTAGTCACTAAGCCTAGCTAGTTACTTTTCCAGTTGGAAGAAGGGGGGAGCGAATAAAGAAAACTTTCTTCATTGTAAAAATGTTTTAATGGTCTATCCATATGCAATGACTCAAATAAAATGTCAGCATTATTTAGTTCTTAGAATTTTCATATTTTCTGCTTTCTTTACTACACATGCTAATTTTGTATCCTTCATTTCATGATACTCTTTTTAATTTCTTGATGTCACAATATTTGATAGAAGTACCCTCTTTGGTATTTGACAGCAACACTGCACTTTAATGTAGTCATTGCCTCTGGAAATCCTTGTGTACTGCCTGTGTAACTTTGCAAAAACAGTCCTAACTGCGTATGCCAGGTTTTCCATCTTTGAATCGAATTGCAGTCTGGAGCCGAGCGACCGATACGGTAGCAGGTTCGAATCCTGCCTCGGGCATGGATGTGTGTGATGTCCTTAGGTTAGTTAGGTTTAATTAGTTCTAAGTTCTAGGTGACCGATTACCTCAGAAGTTAAGTCGCATAGTGCTCAGAGTCATTTGAACCATTTTTAACAGGAAGGGTCCTCTGTCTTTGGACTTGATGCATCCCAAGAACTTTACACCTCAGAATTGTTCTGGGAACTTCATACAATTTAGTTTCAGTTGCTATGGGCATCCCATTCCGAAGAGCTTCCGAAGCTTAAAATATCTAATTTTTTTCACAGCTGAGAACTCATTGACCTCCTCTTTTGCCATGTTAAATTACAGTTGTCAAACAAGAAAATCAAAAATTGAAGGAGAAGGTTGTTTTAAGCAAGAAACGCAGCCGAGAGCTCCAAACTAATAGGCATTCAGAAGACAAATAGTATTTTAACACCAGAAGGTGACGGTATATGTGACATATTCTGACAGTAGATGACAACTATTGGACCGTACAACTGTACTGTAACAGAAGAAGCTAAGAACTGGTATGTGCCATAAGATGACAATGGCTGTAACCTGCTAGACCACCTTCATTTTATATTCAGTTATCGTTAAACATGAAACGAAATTGTTACAAATTGCCCTGTTCAATTCCTGAGGCCTTTCTAATTAAGCATACGTGTCTCTGACAGTCATTTGAGGAGTGGAAATAACATTGACTTAGAAATTGTGTTTCTCAGGAGCTTACTTATTTTTGACAGTAATTTTATATGTGGAAATTCTTTAGGTACATGTATTTTTGACAGACGTTTTAGACATACAATGAAATATGTGACATTTGAAAATAACATGTATTTGGTTGAGCTTCACAAGAACAATACACAGAATTTACATGTAGAATTATTTAATTTGGAGCTCCACTGCGCCTTGCCCCAAGTGTGGTACAAAACAACTCAAGCTATAGTCATTGATCAGTATCAGATGTGGGGGGGGGGGGGGGGGGGGGGGAAGATGGTGATTGGTAGCTCCGTATTAATAACTAGTAAAATACTATTTTGTGATTGGATGCTTCGCTTTAAGAACCAGTTAAAGTACTGGACTGTAGCAAGCTGTCTCTTTTAATGGTGGACTCTAATTACCTGTTCCGTTTTAGTGGCCAGTACTGTATTTGGCTGTCATTATCTGACTGAATAGCCTGCCATCGTTATGTCACTGATCCCGCATCTTTCATTACCGGATCGTGGGTTTGCTACTGAATTGTGCATCTGACTTTTCGAATGTAAACGAAGTACGCTGGTGTCATCATAGCCATACTAGTACTGCCTTCTTTCGAGGTGGATTTTTAAGTTCTTCTTGATGTTTGAGAGTGTTTCTCATGTCTCATATGACTTGCACCACAGGAGGCTTAATATTGTCACATTTGGCTCTCCCATTGATCTGAGTAACTCCGAAGGACTGCAGTCTGATCCATGGGTCTCATCAGTGCAGCAGTAGTGCAGCAGGAGTGCAGTAGGGAGTCGCATATTTAGTTTTCATATTAGTTTTGTAGTTTGATTCTTAATTTCTTTCCCAGTGTTTGTGCGATTGCATATTTAATTACATAAAATCCTTGCGAATTCTCGTATTTGAGAGGAGTAACGTTGTTTATTGATAGCTGTAAAGTATAAATTCGGGGAGACGTTAGTCAGTTGTTTGTTTTGGACAGCCAGTGCTTTCTGTTTATTTCACAGAGTCAGTTAGCAGCAGACAGAGGTCAATGCAGTTTCATCTTTGATTGCAGAGTGACGTGTGCGAGCAGCAGTAGCAGAAACTAGTCGTATATTCAGTTTTTCGTATTAGTTCCGCAGCTTCAATTCAAATTACTTTGTGTGATTGTGTGCTTGCGTGGTGAAATTTTTCGGATCTGTGCTGATTATCGAATTAGAAAGGGGTAGTATCAAATTTTAATAGCAGTAGAGTGTAACATCGTGTAGTTGGTTGTCATTTGTACTAAGACAGGGGTAGGATCGCGTTGTAATATCTGTGGCGTAGTTGTGGTCATTTGATTGCTTAGTTCGTAAGTAATTGTTCATATATCGCAGCTCAATCTGGCTCTGGTGACGCAACTGTGCAGTTGCATATTGCTGTTTTATTTGTCGCAACTCTATACGTCCAGATAACAGCAGTAGGGTGGATAGGGTGTGTGCGTGCTGTGTGCGGGCGCAGGAGGAACTGGCCGCGGTTCGCGAACATCTGAGCGTGCTGTTGGCCACGGTCAGCCGCCTTCAGGCTGCTGCCTCGAGGTGCTGCGACGGCAGAGGGTCTGGCGCGTCGCTTGAGACACCCCAGGTGTCGCTTGCTGCGTCCGCAGACTCAGCCGCCGAGGGACTTTCTAGTGTACCCGGCACGTTGTGACCGCCCTCACCTCAGGGTGAGTGGCGGACTGCAACGCGTTCGCGTCACTCGAGGCGGAGGGTCAATGTGGAGGCTGGCCGGCTGCCCTCGCCCGTTCATCCTGTCAGTGGCAGGTGGCCGCTCCTTCAGCAGGGCCCGAGCAGGCAAACGGGGGCAAAGGCTTGCTGGTTATAGGGAGCTCCAACGTTAGGCGGGTGATGGAACCCCTTAGGAAAATAGCGTACAGGGCTGGAAAGAAATCCAACGTGCACTCGGTTTGTCTGCCGGGGGGCTTCACCCAAGATGTGGAGGCGGCCTTGCCTGCGGCTATCGAGCGTACGGGGTGCAGTCGTCTGCAAGTAGTTGCTCACTTTGGCACCAATGATGCCTGTCGCTTGGGTTCTGAGGCGATCCTCAGTTCGTACAGGTGGCTGGCGGATTTGGTGAAGACCGCTGGCCTCGCACGCGGGGTGCAAGCAAAGCTCTCTATTTGCAGCATCGTTCCCAGAGTAGATCGGGGTCCTTTGGTTTGGAGCCGAGTGGAGGGTCTCAACCAAAGGCTTCGTCGACTCTGCGACGGTCTTGGCTGCAGATTTCTAGACTTGCGCTATTGGGTGGGGAATTGTAGGGCGCCATTAGGTAGGTCAGGGGTGCACTACAGAAAGGAAGCGGCTACTCGGGTAGCAGAGCACTTGCGGCGTGCACATGCGGTTTTTCTTAGGCTAGGCAGTAGTGCGAGGTGTTCTGATGAACACTCACCAGTCAACGTGCAGACAGGGAAATCAGGACGCGGTCAGTGTAAAGACACTTCAGCTATCAAGATATTAGCAGTAATTTTCAGAGTGTTCGGAATAAAATTCCAGAATTTACTGCCCTCCAGGAAGCGCGTGCCGTGCAAATTATTCTCGGGACTGACACCTGGCTAAACCCTGAGAAAGGAAGTTCTGAATTATTTAGTGAGGGTTGGAACGTGTATCGGAAAGACAGATTAGACACCGTAGGAGGTGGTGTCTTCATTGCAGTTGACAAAAATATTGTGTCTAGTGAGGTCGAAGTAGAGTGTGTTTGTGAAGTTACCTGGAAACGTTTAACAGGGCTAGAAGAAATAAAGTTAATTGTTGGGTGTTATTACCGGCCACCAGGTTCCAACGTGACAGTTCTAGAATCACTGAAAGGGAGTCTACACTATGTATAGCAGAAGTACCCGGATCAAGCTATATTATTCGGAGGCGCCTTCAACATACCTAGTATAGACTGGGATGTCTATGGATTCATTACAGGTGGTACAGACAAGCCGTCGTGTGAATTACTTTTGAACACATTATCCGAAAACTGCCTTGAGCAGCTAAATCGACAGCCAACGCGTAATGGAAATATTTTTGATCTGGTAGCCACTAACAGACCAGACCTCATCGACGGTGTCAGGGTTGAGACAGGGATTAGTGACCATGATGTCATTAAGGCTATGGTTGCGATAGTTAAAATGTCGGTCAAGAAGGCTAGGAGAGTATTCTTACTAGAAAGAGCAGATAAGCAGTTGTTAGCATCCCACTTAGTAAATGAATCGACTTCATTTACTTCCTGTACTATGGACGTGGAAGAATTATGAGCAAATTTTAAACACATTGTAAATCACGCATTGGAGAAGTATGTGCCGAAAAAGTGGGTTACGGACGGAAAACACCCGCCGTGGTTTAACAGCGCAATTCCAAGAGTGCTTAGGAATCAAAGACAGTTGCACTCGTGGTACAAGAAAGATCGGGAGAATAATGACAGGTAAACGTTAGTAGACATTCGTGCTGCTGTAAAAGCGATGCGCGAAGGATACAACCACTACCACCGTCATACCTTAGCTAAAGATCTTGCTGAAAATCCAAGGAAATACTGGTCTTATGTAAAATCGGTAAGCGGGTCGAAGGATTCCATCCAGTCACACGCTGATCAGTCTGGCCTGGCAACGGAAGACCGCAAAACGAAAGCTGAAATTTTAAATTTAGCATTTGAGAAATCTTTAACGCAGGAAGATCGTACAAATATACCGCAGTTTGAGTCTCGTACAGATTCCCGTATGGAGGACATAGTGATATACATCCCTGGGGTTTTGAAGCAGCTGAATGGGTTGAAAATAAATAAATCGCCAAGTCCTGTGTAAGTAGGCTGTTTATGTTTTCTTACTGGCAACGTTACGTAGCGCTCTGTGTGCTAGTTTGCATTGTTGTCTGCCATTGTAGTGTTGGGCAGCGGCAGCTGGATGTGAACAGCGCGTAGCGTTGCGCAGTTGGAGGTGAGCCGCCAGTAGTGGTGGATGTGGGGAGAGAGATGGCGGAGTTTTGTAATTTGTCATGAATTGCTATATATATTATGACTATTAAGGTAAATACATTGTTTGTTCTCTATTAATATCTTTCATTTGCTAACTATCCCTATCAGTAGTTAGTGCCTTCCGTAGTTTGAATCTTTTATTTAGCTGGCAGTAGTGGCGCTCGCTGTATTGCAGTAGTTCGAGTAACGAAGATTTTTGTGAGGTAAGTGATTTGTGAAAGGTACAGGTTAATGTTACTCAGGGCCATTCTTTTTCAGGGATCTTTGATAGTCAGATTGCGTTGCGCTAAAAATATTGTGTGTCAGTTTAAGCATAGTCTTGTATAATTGTTCAAAGGGGACGTTTCATATGTCGACCCTTAGCCTAGGATACCTCACTGGAATCTTCTGATTTTTTTCTTGTAGTTTGTGTATTTAGTGTAGCTTTTGTTAATTGCTAGTGCGTAATTATAGAGAGAATTTCCTTGGTAGTTGTGGTCTTTCGTTGTTGTACTGTAAAACAGTTGTGGCATGCATGTAGATTTGCACCAAGTATTTCGCAGCTGCACTTGCAATTAACTACATATTATTTTCAGTGCTATGTTAATGTGTTCTCTTATTTTTGCTATTCAATTTGTGCTTTTCTGTGTTATCGTGTGAAATATTGTGACAATAATGGCGTGTGAAAAACGTAACACTAGGCTCCAAAGTAAACTGAGAAATAATAGTGACGACGAGCGTAGCTTATCAGCACCACTGGCTAGTGAATTAACAGACATTCCAAGTAGTAATTTGGTAATTGTGCATAGGGAAATGGAGCGGGCGGCAAATAATGGTGTAGACAGTGAAACAGGTTGTGAACAGGGAAGCATTATCGATCGATCGGTCGGCAACAGCTCGCCTCAGGAATCCGAAATGACAGGACGCAGTTTTACAAATACTGTAGATTCAGGTTTTGCGTCCTCGCCGTTTTCTCAAATAAATCAAGACACATTTTCAGCTTGTCAAAATGTGAATGTTGCCAGTGCAAATGCACTGCCGAAAAGCGTAGAGGAACAGATTCCAGACACTAATGCATTGTTATTACAACTAATGCAACAAATGGAACAAAATCAGAGAGAAACACAGCAACAGTTAGACACCATGGAACAAAATCTTCAAAAGCTAGACACAATGGAACAACACCAGAGACAAACACAGCAACAGACGCAATGGAACAAAATCTTCAAAAGTTAGACACCACGCTTGAACAAACACGTGAAGATTTAACTGCTGAGTTACATAACATTGAATCGAAATGTCAGAAAGTCTGTAATGACGTAAAAACACAAATTTGTGAGCATTTCCAACCTATTTTTGCGCGTCATGAAAATGCATTACAGAATCATGAAGCAGCCTTAAAAGAACTGCAAACTATTGTTCATGAAAATCATGAGACCTTGCAAGCTAAAATTGACTCAGTTGCATCTACCGATTTGCATACGCAACTTTCAAAAACTAAAGAAAACTTAAAGGACATAGTAGATACTCTGAAAATTGGTTCAGAAAGACACATGGAGGAAATTAGTTCATTATCAGAGAAAGTAGTTGAGCTTTCGGATCAGCTAAATAATTTATCTACGAAGGTAGATGATAATCTGAATGACACAAAACCAGTAGTCTTTAATGACACAGAAGAGTGCGAACAAATTAGGAAACTGAAACAAAATCTGAATCAAATTGATACGCAACACCAAAGAGAAATCCGGGAAGTACAAGATCAGCTGACACAGGTAATACAAGAATTACGTATTTCAGAGGACACTCGCGCTCCAATACGAGAAGAGGGACATAGAAATATGGAACAGCCACAAAGTAATAACACAGGACACTTCGGAAATTATGAAAGAAATTGGCAAGGTGCACCGAATTTTGAGATGGAACCGCCGAAACTACGTAACAATGACCGACATGCGACTCGCCGACACGATGATTTTGACTATAAGCTGTTCATTACTACACGTAAATTCAAAACATTTAAGAATTCCGGCAACGACATTCATCCACAAGCGTGGCTCCATCAATTCTCTCATTGTTTCCCCCCCAACTGCTAATTAGAGCACAGATCAGAATTTATGTGTGGCTATTTAGAGAATGAACCAGCTGCCAGAATGCGATCGGTCATTCACGATTGCTACAGTGAAGGAGAATTTTATCATGCCTTCCTCTCAGCATATTGGTCTCAAGCTACGCAAGACCGAGTAAAACATAGCATCATAATGATGAAACATTTCGAACAATCTGAATTTTCAGTCTTGTGAAATATTTTGAAGACATGTTGCACAAGAATCAGTACCTGTCAAACCCATACAGCCCCTCAGAACTCATCCGCATTTGCTTAATGAAATTGCCTGAACATTTAAGAAATATTATTTTGGCAGGGCGTTGCAAAGACGACATTGAAGCTTTTCAGGGACTCTTACAAGAATTAGAAATTGACACAGACAGTCACGGGATGCGAAAACAGGAAAACAATCACTACAGGTCACATCCGTCACAATTCCGTGACGACAGAAACAATAACTGGACACGATAAGTCTATTCTTACAACTAAAATCGTGACCAAAAGAGACACCACCCGTATGGCAACCACTGGCAGAGTAATAGTTACAGAGAGAGATCGCATTTCCGTAGTAATGAATATGACAGAGACACTCATAGAAACAGACAATATGGCAACCAGAACTATTATTATCATGGGAGACAGAATAACTTTAGACGCTACGGTCCAGTGCGCAGTTACAACTCAGGAAGAAATTCTCCACCACGTGACTGACAAGAAAGAAACTATGGAATCTACCGACATGACGACAGACGATATGATCGTAACGACAGACCTGAATTTCATCAGAACTGGCGGGATTTAAACAGAGCAGAGCCCTCTCGGCAAGACGAATTTGTAGAAGTTAGGTCTCCTAATCCCAATAACGACGCGCGCCAACAAAGAAACAGACAATAACTCGCACCGCAGGCAGCCACCTGCGCCCGCTGGCTCAGGGAAAAATAACATAGACGCCAACCTTGAGAAAAATTCCAGTATCCTTTACCGACGTACACCACATGATAATTTCATTCGAGTTGAAACTCTGCGTACTGAGAAGAGCAAAGGGTTACACCACATCTCACATGTAAAACCGTTTATTAAGAGATAAACTGTTTTTTTAAATTTGTCTTTGCCATAAAACGTTTCACTTCACGTTACTAGTATGCTTTAGAAACTGTTACCATGCAACAATGTTTGAAGTTAAATATCCAGTCAATAACCAAGAGAACTTATTTAAACAGAAATTACGAATACATTGTTATTGCGAACAGACGACACAGTGTTATTGTGTGTGTACATTCTTGCTTGTTAGTTCCACAATTACGTAACGATTATAAGGCTCACATACTTAGAACAGTTACCAGTACTGCTAATGAGATTTTAATGCAACATTTTGGTTTACTTGAAAATACATTCTGAATTAAAGTACTTTCTTAGAGATACCAGATGACACAGTGGTTAGTTTATGTGACAGCTACACGATTATATCACGACGTTACTAATGAGTGACAATTTACAATGTTGCTTTTGCGGTGTATCTGTTTTATATCTGCACAGTTTTTCTGAATTCTTCTGGAAAGTAAAACATGTTTAATAGTAACTTATGTGGTATAGCTACAAGGAGACAGCCTTTTCCATAACACAACAATACGTTACAGCCCAGTACTTTCTTCATCACAACAATAAGCGTAATAACTGAGATATCTACAGGCAAATCATTTCACTTTTTTTATCATGAGGTAAGTACATTGGCTTTTGCAGAACTTAGCTTTCGGAGGAAAATAACTACGACACTTCCAAAGAGATTATCTTACAAGAAGAAGCACATTTAGCGCTACAGGACACGCATTCCAGTGATTAATTTTGTACTTAAAATATTTATTTTTAAAGATTTTTGAATTACAAAGAAAGTTTTATGTGATACATTTCATTCCATTGCTGTAATCTGTAACACCTGAGGGTATAATTACATTAATCCTCAGGGGGGTACACGCTTACTTTGTGTACCATGTGTTTGGCAAGCACAAGGAGCCCTAGCTAATATGGTATTTGCTTATACAAATTTACACATCGGTACCATATTTCTCTGACACACAAATTACACAGCTATCTGATCATTTAACTGAGAGATAAACCCTTTTTTTACTACATCAGTGACAGATGTTTACGTAATTACACAGTTGGATAACTTCACACTTATGAAATTGTATTTTGTTTGTACTTTGTGAAATGCTCATATTTTTTGGAACCATTGTGATACTATGAGAGCTTTGAATGATGTATTTGGTATGGGATTATGATTTTTAAAGTGCGTTTGAGGCAGATGACACTTTTGACATGAGCAGAGAATTTTTTTAGGTTTTGAAATTATTGCAATAAGCTACGACGTTTTTGAGAGTTGGCTGAGGTGTAATGATATTATTACGACAACGATGTGTATTATGCTGCGGAGGTATGTTTATGATTAATAAGCTGATGCTATATGAGTTATTTCATTATGCTACATATCTGTTATGATGAAATGTTGGAGAAGTGTCGACGAATAAGGTAAGGAATAATGAGTGGTGGTTAAGGACTCTGGTTTGTGAAAAAGGTTGTTGGAAACCAAGAATCGTACTTTAAGAGTTATGAAATGTGTGTAAATGCGCGAATGTATCACAATGTCGAGGAAAACTTTTTGGACACTGGTATATTTATAGGATTTTGTTTCTACACATTTGCAACGTAAATTCTTGACCTGTGAAATATTTTTATATGAGACTGTCACTGTAGCGGAAACTGGTGTCGTAAATATTTCCGTAAGAAAGTTAAGTGACCACCTGCACGTAATGCGTTGTGGGCACCCAGCTGGGCGACAGTCGCCTGAAAAAAAAAACCATTAGCGGTGCCCCTTTCAGAGGTACAGGTGGAGAAACAAAAAAGGGAGGCCATTATCCTCGCTATTGACATTCCTTTGTAGAAAGCATCGTAAAAACGACATGGTCGAACTTGAAAACATATGATTACACTGTGGAGCTCTTAATTTATGATATTTACTGAAATGCCTAATGAAATGACGAGAAATATTTTTATGTCTATACACCTGATTATGACTACTGTCTCTGTAGTTGAGAGATTTTTCTACTAACTTATGAAATGCCTCATGACTACTGAATGATGTTCTTATGCTTTACTTTGTACATAGTTGCTTATTTCATTTGATATCTGGTTTCCAGCTGTCTTGCAGCATTGGTTTCATAAAATAAAATTAAATGCATTTGCTAATGTGAACACTTTCTGTCAACAGATCTATTAAATAATTATTTTATGATCCACATTCTTCGAAAAAGGAGCTCTTGGAAAGGAAAGAACAATAAGAAGGGACTATTAACAGTAACTGGACACATAATTTTCTTTTCAAGTACATGGTAATATTTTTTTACAATAAGTTTTTGTGGTGCACCACTTCATTTACATAGACATTAAGATGTGAATATACATTTCCCTTGTCTGCATTGTTGTTTTTACTGTAATATTTTTTCTGCTTGAGCTATGTCATGTTTAGATATAAGTTGCTGCTGCTATTTGCCAGGCATAGTGCTACTAAATTTCACTTTGTATTACTCTGTTAAGCTAGTTTTGCTACTGATTTATTTATTTTTCTTGTTGCTGCACATTGGCTCATATTAGTTGTAATGTTGCATTGCTTGGTAATTTAGATTTACTGTAGCTTGCTTTGCAATTTTCGATTTTTTTTGTGTCATTGCTGTTCGTGTTAATTGTTTTGTGCTGCTGCATTGCCTCGTCCCTTAGTTTAGCATCTGAGCTCAGTAGATTTAAGTTAGCTTAAGAGGGGGTAGCCTATAAGAGAATGAGTTGCGATGAATTTGAAGAAATGCACTGAGAGGCTATACGAGAAAAGTACAGAAAGCAGGTATAGATAAGACTTTTGGATATAATGAAGAACAAAGGGAGATCTTCGAGAAGTAAAGAAAGTTTTGTTTGCAAAATACTGCAGTAAAACAAACCCTGTCCTTTCCTTTTGTGTCTTCCCTCTATATGTTTGTGTACCCTTGTGGTGTTTTTCCTGTCTTTATGTGTTAGCTGATGAGAGCTATGTTGTAGAATTTTTCTAATACTATGTTATTTACTTTGTAAAGATGTTGAGACATTCTTTATTCTGTTTTGTTGCTCATGGGTGAAGTTGATGTTTCAAAAGTTATTCTGATCTTTTATGTATTTACTTATGTCATAATTCCTGTAACACTGATGTATATGTTAGTTCGATTCTTTTGTAATGCCTGTATTACTACAAATGTTATCTGTATTGTTATGTTCTTTAATGATGTATTTTGTACCTTTGTAATTGTATTCTTATGTTATAAAATTGTAATTGACACCAGTTTATCACATTAAGTAACTTGTAAGTTACATTTCACTACACACATTTCTGTTGGTCATAGTAAATGGACAATATGTGAGAAGCAGGGACTGATAGTGTTTGCACGTGTGTTAATAATTCAGCAAGGGACTGGATAACAGCATTGCTGGTTCTAAGGACATTTCAAACAAATTTTTTGTGAGTGGACAAGTGGTGGTTTATGGACTTGCTATATTCTCCGGAAGACTCTTCAATGGTGATTGTGCACCTGCACAGTCGCAACAGGTGGCTGCTGGCCGTCTCTACAAGGACTACAGTGGGTCTGCATCTTTGATGGCCAACCAATACCACAATCTCTACCAGGACTACAGTGGGCCTGTCCACAATTTCTACAAGGACTGCAGTGGGTCTGCACCTCTGGTGGCCCACCAATACCACAATCTCTACCAGGACTACAGTGGGTCTACTCTGTGATGACCTACCTACCAATATTCTTCAAAACGTCGAATGACTCTGCTGTGGGTTTCCTCTGTTGTGGCATTACCTGTCAGCATGTCAAGGGTCAGCACTGTCTTTCCGTTGGAAGGACAACACTACTTCTTCAAGACTGCATGGAAATCCACTACTTCTGTGTGCAATTTCTTTTACTAATGAGACTTTGTGAAAAAAACTGTAATTACTATTATGATGAATGATCAGGACTATCTTTATGGACTGTGAGAAAATTTTAGCTTTTGACCAACATTGTATTAATAAGTTTGTGCATTTGATATCTTTCTTACTGTAATTATGAAAAAATTTTTCAAATCTGTATTGGCCACTGCCCAAAAAAATTTGTAAAATTTTTTGTGGGGAGCATGGGGGCTATGTAAGTAGGCTGTTTATGTTTTCTTATTGGCAACGTTACGTAGCGCTCTGTGTGCTAGTTTGCATTGTTGTCTGCCATTGTAGTGTTGGGCAGCGGCAGCTGGATGTGAACAGCGCGTAGCGTTGCGCAGTTGGAGGTGAGCCGCCAGCAGTGGTGGATGTGGGGAGAGAGATGGCGGAGTTTTGTAATTTGTCATGAACTGCTATATATACTATGACTATTAAGGTAAATACGTTGTTTGTTCTCTATTAATATCTTTCATTTGCTAACTATCCCTATACGTAGTTAGTGCCTTCTGTAGTTTGAATCTTTTATTTAGCTGGCAGTAGTGGCGCTCGCTGTATTGCTGTAGTTCGAGTGACGAAGATTTTTGTGAGGTAAGTGATTTGTGAAAGGTACAGGTTAATGTTACTCAGGGCCATTCTTTTGCAGGGATCTTTGATAGTCAGATTGCGTTGCGCTAAAAATATTGTGTGTCAGTTTAAGCACAGTCTTGTATAAATTTTCTAAGGGGACGTTTCACCTAATGGGATTCCAATTCGGTTTTACAGAGAATACTCTACTGCATTGGCTGCTTCCTTAGCTTGCATTAATCGCGAATCTCTTTCCCAACGTAAAGTCCCGAGCGACTGGAAAAAAGCGCAGGTGACCCCTGTATATAAGAAGGGTAGAAGGACGGATACTCAAAATTACAGAGCAATATCCTTAACATCGGTTTGTTGCAGGAGTCTCGAAAATATTCTCACTTCGAATATAATGATTTCCTTGAGTCAGAGAAGTTTCTGTCCATGCTTCAGCACGGCTTTAGAAAGCATCGCACTTGCGAAATGCAATTCGCCCTTTTTTTCACATGATATCTTGCGAACCATGGATGAAGGGTATCAGACGGATGCCATATTCCTTGACTTCCGGAAAGCGTTTGACTCCGTGCCCCAGTGCAGACTCCTAACTAAGGTACGAGCATATGGGATTGGTTCCCAAATATGTGAGTGGTTCGAAGACTTCTTAAGTAATAGAACCCAGTACCATCGAGGGATGGTGAGTGTTGATCGGAGGTGAGGGTATCATCAGCAGTGCCCCAGGGAAGTGTAGTAGGTCGGCTGCTGTTTTCTATCTACATAAATGATCTTTTGGATAGGGTGGATAACAATGTGCAGCTGTTTGCTGATAATGCTGTGATGTACGGGAAGGTGTCGTAGTTGAGTGACTGTAGGAGGACACAAGATGACTTAGACAGGATTTGTGATTAGTGTAAAGCATGGCAGCTAACTCCAAATATAGAGAAACGTAAATTAATGCAGATGAATAGGAAAATGTATCCCGTAATGTTTGAATACTCCATTAGTAGTGTAGCGCTTGACACAGTCACGTCGATTAAATATTTGGGCGTAACATTGCAGAGTGATATGAAGTGGGACAAGCATGCAATGGCAGTTGAGGGGAAGGCGGATAGTCGTCTTCGGTTCATTGGTAGAATTTTGGGAAGATGTGGTTCACCTGTAAAGGAGACCGCTTATAAAACACTAATACGACCTATTCTTGAGTACTGCTCGAGCGTTTGGGATCCCTATCAGGTCGGATTGAGGGAGGACATAGAAGCAATTTAGAGGCGGGCTGCTAGAATTGTTACTTGTAGGTTTGATCATCACGTGAGAGTTACGGAAATGCTTTAGGAACTCGTGTGGGAGTCTCTGGCGGAAAGGAGGCGTTCTTCTCGTGAATCGCTACTGAGGAAATTTAGAGAACCAGCATTTCAGGCCGACTGCAGTACAATTTTACTGCCGCCAACTTACCTTTCGCGGAAAGACCACAAAGATAAGAGAGATTATGGCTCGTACAGAGGCGTATAGGCAGTCATTTTTCCCTCGTTCTGTTTGGAAGTGGAACAGGGAGAGAAGATGCTTGTTGTGGTACGAGGTACCCTCCGGCACGCATCGTATGGTGGATTTCGGAGTATGTATGTAGACGTAGATGTATCAACTTAGATCTTTCATTGTCAGTAAAATTCTTCTCCCAGTATTATATTCCCATTCATCTTCTACAACTTAATCTTCTCATTCCACAGACTGGTCCAAAGCAAATAGTATGTTTTCGATGCTCTATCTCGTTAAGATATAAATGCACTCTTGCCATCTACTGCAATTTGTTCGGACTCCAATCAGTATGCAGTTCAGTGTGGAACGTTAGAATTGTAAGTGCGTATTTATGCAGTGAAGGAGCGTTGTCGTCTGCACACCGTGGCAGCCGTCCAACACGCACAGCGCTATGGAAGAGATGATTATTTCCGTGTTCCAGGCAGATAAAGAATATCCAGATGAATAGAATAGCCGTTTGAGACGGGTTCTGAAACCACTGAGAAGCATAAATGACGCAACATGACAGTTCGAATGCCGGAAAATATCCAACGAGTTGCTTCAGCTCTGCATCGAAGCCCACAGTGATTTATCCGCCGCCACTCCAGAGTATTACGTATCTATAGTACGTATATTTCAGATGGTTGTGGAAAATGATTTCAAGTTCCGTCCGAATCAGTTGCAAGCAACTGAACAGTTACGACGTGGAGATAAAGTGAGTAAGCGCAATTTCTGCACAATACTATTGGTCAGAACTGATCAGGATTATGCGTTTCTGAGGAATTCTGGGATTTGAAGAAAAATTGTTCCGTTATGGTCTGTAAAACTGAGCATATATTTGTTGCTACTGTCCAGTTTCATCTCTGATGTCATTGTGACGCATTTTCATCGGATCTGTATGTAACATGTACAGTACATAATGGGGTATGTTTTCTTTCGAAAAGTGTATTGAGGCTGTGGCCCCGTGCACAAACAAGACTGTAGAAATGTTATGGTGTTTGATGAGGTAAATTTTAATATGAACAGGTTTGTCAATAAACAAAACTTCCGATATTACTCGGACACAAACATCGGCCGGCGGTGAGTGGGTATTAGTACATGGCGTATGCGGCCGCGATTAAATATTTTTTCATTCTGCTGTTACCGGGACATTACCGACTAAACGCAATATGATCTCGGCATGATGGGTCTTCAGCCCACATGGGCAGTAATTCGGTGAGGCGCTTTTTTCCCCGGCATCTTGCTCATGATTCGGTGATATCACACGGCCGCAGGATCACCTGACCTTTCAACTGCCAAGTTTTATTCTGTGGAGAAATCTCCAGAACAAAGTTTTCTCACGGTAACTGTACAATACCGACAAACTGAAAGCCGCAATCCAGGAAGAATCCAAAACCATTCCTGAAGAAATGATTGAGAACGTATAGAGAAGGATCCGCGAACGTCTTCGGTAATACATGGTCAATGATAGACGCCATTTTTCTAACATACTTTTTAAGAAACAAACTTGCATTGGGATTTTTAGCAATGGCAGTGTGCACAATAGTTGTCTATTCATTGTTAGGTGTAAATATACATCAAATCACATAATAACTAAATGAAAATTTACTACTTTTAGTGGATCACCCAGTGTCGCGTAGTATTCTTCAGTTCCATGGTATAGCCTTTCTACATGTATCTTACAGCTTTCAGCTTTCCCTCCATTTCGTAGTGCTGGCTTACTATCTGAGCCTTGATACTCATGCAACTGCTTCTGTTTTCTCCGAAGGCCTCTTAAATGATCGTACAGGCGGCATCTATCTCTCCCTTGGTTATGTATGCTCCTATAGGATTGCATTTGTCATCTACCTATTTCCTCTTATGCATTATTCACTGTCTGTGCAGCTCACATTTGAACGTCTTTGTCCTCATTTCCATACTCCATTTCTTGCACTTTTATATTTCCTCCTCACATCCGTTTATTTCAATAACTTTTTCGTTGTCTAAGGATTTTTTATTAGCTCAGTATCTCTCAAAGCTGTTGATTCGTGTTCCATTCTGCTTGCTACCCCGCTTTCAGTCAGTTGTTGCCTAATACTCCTTTTGAAACTACCATCAACCTCTGTTTCTTTCAATGCATTCACGTCTCGCCTTAGTTCCCCCATTATCTGTAATCTCCTAGGTTTCAATTTAGACTTGGCTGTTAGTAATTGTGGTCGGAGCTGTCGCTTCTCCTGGAAGTATTTTACAGCTTAGAAACTGGTTTCCATGTCTCTGCCTCACCATTATGTAACCTGAGTGCAGCCTTCTAAGGTCTACTGGTCTCTCCACGTATACAGCCTCCTTGCGTGATTCTTATATCCATTTAAGTAGTAGTTCTACCAGGTGGCTTCCTCTTTTATTCCTTTCTGCCAGTCCTTATTCTCCAACTGATATTTTTTTCTCTGCCTTTGCCTACTATCAACTTTCAAGCCCCCACCACAATTAAACCATCTGGATAATTTCTTTTATCTCATAATATTTTCTTTCAACCTCTTCGCCTTCTACACAACTAATTCGGGTATAAACTTGCACTATTGTGATTGAAGTTGGCTTCGTGTCTGTCTTTTATACGATAGTGCTTTATCTATGCCAATTCACAGAAGCATACCCGCATTGCTACTTTCTTATCGAATAGAGCTACTACTGTGTTGACCTAGTTTGATTCCGTACTTATGACTATTTGCTCATCTGACCAGAAGGTCTGTTATAAACATATCTTTCGGCAGCCTATTCTTTTCCAAATTTAAATCCTCTAGTCGACAGACTTGGTTAACTCGTCAAATATGTTTTGTTTTCCCTGATGACATCCCCCTGGATAGTCCTCGCCTGGAGATCAAAATGGGAAACTGTTTTCCCTCCAGTATATTTTACCCGCGATGATGCATCATTTAACCATACAGTAGAGCAGTAAGGCCTCTTTCTTTCATCTTACTGAAGGTGGCAGCTGAATATCAGGTCTGATTCCTCGTATCATGTAATTAGCTGCTCACTCTTTAATGGATGTATGTTAAGAAAGTAACCGTTTTTCCCTTTCGATTTGACTACTACTTTCCACAACGGCTCTGCTGTTCTTTGTATACTTTCAGCATGACGTCTGATGACATACTGCAGCCATGCACTTGCACTTCTGTATTGCAAATTCCTCGATATGGCCTGGGCAACATTCACGGCCATTCGTTAGCGACTTGCGTCTTCACGCTTCTCACAACAATACTCTGCGATCTGCTTACAAAAAAGCTCATAGGTTCACTTGAGTTGCGGTGAACACCGTCGTCTCACCAGAGTAGGTTCTCCAGTAAAATCTGCTGCTGAGTTCGCTACTATAAAACTGTAGACGGCAGAAATACGGGTCAATATCCTGTTGTCCGCCTCTGACTAGTGGGATTTGCTTTTAATATAGGTAGTAAAGACCACTCCGAATACATTTTTAACTGATCTTACAAAGTGATATATATTTGAAACAGTACAACATGATAACTTTACCTAAACTGATGACTGATACTCGTCGAATTATGCAATTAGGAGAATGGAATTTGGACCAAAGCGCAATTTCCAGTATGGTTTGTATTTTAGACGAGACTGAAAGTCGATGTTAGCAAACGGAAAATACAAATTTACCTCCTGTTAAACCGATTGTACGTAGTAAAACGATGTATTCGGTTTCTAGTAGGATAGGGATCGGTATGTCAAGGAATAAGTAGTATTTTAGAAAATACGTTCCCCTTAATAGAACTTGCAGTACTAGATCAGCTAATATTACTCATTACGAACAAATCTAAAATGTGGCGTTGAGTTATGTGGTATTCAACAATGTGCTGGACATAATGACTCACAGAAATCGGCTTCCAATTTAAAAGGAAATAGGTTTTCCTTTTTCATTTTTTATTGGCAGTTGGTAGTCGCCCCATAGTCTTTTCATCAGGCTGTGTTTTATTTTCGTGTTACGACTGACGTAAATTACTAGAGGAAGGCGGATAATTTTGGGCACCAGCTTGTTTGTGTTTATATCGAGTATCCAGTGAATGAAGGATCATTCACCAAAGTGGACTCGGCATATCGTTTATTCTGAACTAATAGTTACAGCATCACAGTCTGCTGTTGTCAACGCACATGGTGTCTCCACCTAGAACGTAGTGCATCCGCCACCCTAACCTATTTTACTAATAAAAATAGTCATTGTTGTATATTTTCTTTGCCTGTTCCCTGTTTTACCAAATCCAACTTTGAAAGGCTTTACGCAACAGAAACCAAAACTACGTGCATTGTTATAACGAAAGTACGGAACAAAATTTTACCTTTACCACATTTTTACTTTTTTCAAGAACTATAAAACGTAAAATATTTACAATTCAGCAGCCAAGTATTACAAGAGCATTTAAAGTTTAAATTACAAAGTTCAGAGTGATGGATGAGTTTAAGTTTTGAGAAAAGTTTCTCAAGACAGCCACTCGAAATTCTTTGCCAACATTTAGCTCGACTTCGTAACTGCCAAAACTGAGACGCCACTCTCACACAACTACATAGCTGTAAAAGGAAGCAGGTACCTCATTGTATTTTGGCTCTGCGCTGGGAATTCCTTGCTCCTATGTATTCAAAACTCCAAAAAAGTCAGATCATTAAATTTACTTTAAAGTGAGGTGGCACAGATGAGATGAGAAAAGCATAGATGAGTTGTTCTTGCCCTTTTGTATTTAGAAATGATAGTCCAAGAGCATTTTTGACTGGATTTTTAATCTAATTAAATTTATCTTAATCATCGTTCAAATACTTTTCGAAATCAACTTCCAGTGTTAGATGATGAAGAAGGCAGGTTTTTATTTCCATTGGTATCTAGCGAGGCGTTCTCCATTCTGATTCGCCACAGCTCTAATTTTTCTATTAATTCCTTCACTTTTTCGTTCTAAGGTAGTACCGTTCTTTGACTCATTGAAGCGAAGTGTTAAGAATATTTAGTTCCTAAAAACATCGGTGAGGTAAGCCATTTTCCATAGAATATCTCAGTTCCTGAAACTGTCTACGAGAGAGTGAATTTTCTTCTTTAAGAAACATAATATCTCATCCCTCAATTCGAACATCCTTTTAGTATGTTACCCCTTTAAAACCATCGAAGATAAGTAAAAAAGAGCAATTGAATGTGTTCAGCACCCATCTCCTCACACAGTAATTTAAAATACCCGGAACTGACAGATTTTTGCCTTAATATTCTTAACTGCTTTTACAGTCCTTTACAGGAGTTCATGAAGGGGTGAGATAAGTTCTTTAGCTGCTAGATACTCCCGATACATCATGAAGTCAGTCCATACCGCGTCAGGAGCTACAGCTTTAACTTTCGCTTGCAGTCCACCATGAATTCCAGACACTGATTGGCATTCTCTGTGAATATTCCACTGCACCTATTCCATGATACCCCGTTACGATTCAAAAACGTACTAATCATGGCCGGCCGTGGTGGCCGAGTGGTTCTAGGCGCTTCAGTTCGGAACCGCGCAGCTGCTACGGTCGCAGGTTCGAATCCTGTCTCAGGCATGGATGTGTGTGATGTCTTTAGGTTAGTTAGGTTTACGTAGTTCTAAGTCTAGGGGACTGATGACCTACGATGTTAAGTCCCATAGTGCTTAGAGCCATTTGAACCATTTTTTTTACTAATCCTGACAAAAAAGATTTAAGCTGTAGTTGTTTTTATTATCACCTCACGGAAAAGAAATTCCTTCGGAATGTTAAGTTCATGACCAGAACCGACGTAATCAACCAAATGAGCATCCTTATGAATATCAGTCGTTTCGTTCAGTTGAAGAGAAAAACTGGTGTTATGCAATTTATCGATTAACTGCTCCAGTTAATCGTCAGAAATGTCTACAATTCCTTCACACACTTTGTCATTAGAGATATTGTGTTAATCGATCCTGGTAAAACCAGAGTTTCTGCAACTGTGTGTGGTTTCTAGGATTTAGCAATGCTATTTTAAATCTGATAAGAGGCTAAAAGGCCTTAGAAGTCACATTCGTCGTAGTAGCAAAGCTCATCTAGGCTGACAAAAAATTATTTTTGTTTTCCGTTGATTCAGGACTTTTGGTTTCAAGATGTCTTTAAGTTTTCAGGGTTCATGCTTTCAACAAGTGAAATGGTTAAAAAATACTTACCACGGTCATTCTTCAATACTGATTTTAGCTTTCATGAAGCCTAGCAATAAATACACGAAGCGCCAAAGAAATTGGTATAGGCATCCGTATTCAGATATAGAGATAAGTAAAAAGGCAGGTTATCAAGATTTAAGTGAGTTCGAACGTGGTGTTGTAGTCGGCGCACGAGCGAAGGGACACATAATCTCCGACATAACAATGAAGTCGGGACTTTTCCGTACATCCATTTCACGTGTGTCCGTCAGTATCATGAATCCGGTAAAATATGAGATCTCCGATATCGCTGCAACCGGAAAATAATCCTGCATGAACGGGACCAACGACGACTGAAGAGAACCGTTCAACGTGACAGAAGTGCAACCCTTCTGCAAATTGCTGCAGATTTCAGTGCTGGGACATCAATAAGTGTCAGCGTGCGAACCATTCAACGAAACATCATCGATACTGGCTTTCTGAGCCGAAAGCCCACTCGTGTCCCCGTGGTGACTGCACGACACAAACCTTTACACCCCGTCTGGGCCTTTCTACACCGATATTGAGCTGTTGAGGAATTGAAACATGTTGCCTGGTCGGACGAGTTCCGTTTCAAATTGTATCTAGCGGATATACGTGTACGGGTATGGAGACAACATCGTGAATCCATGAACCGTGCATGTCAGCAGGGGACTGTTCAAGCTGGTAGAGGCTCCGTAATGGTGTGGGGCGTATGCTGTTGGAGTGATATGAGACCCCTGATACGTCTACATACGACCTGACAGATGACACGTACTAAAGCATCCTGTCTGATCACCTGCGTCCATTCACGTCCATTGAGAATTTCTACGGTCTTCGGCAATTCCAGCAGGACAGTGCGACACCCCACACGTCTAGAATTGCTACAGAATCGCTCAAGGAGCACTCATCTGTGTTTAAACACGTCCACAGGTCACTTAACTCCCCAGACAAGAACATTATTGAGCATATCTGGGATGCCTTGCAACGTGCTGTTCAGAAGAGATCTCTAACCCTTCGTACTCTTACAGATTTATGGACAGCCCTGCAGGATTCATCGGATCAGTATCCTCCAACACTAGTTCAAACATCAGTCTAGTCCATACCACGTATTGCTGCGGCACTTATGTATGCTCGCAGGGGATCTACACGATACTAGGCAGGTGTACCAGTTTCTTTGGTTCTCCAGCGTAGTCCCCTTCATAACTTCTGGTTCTCCGACTTTGCAGTACCTTTCTAACTTCCGCCAGTTGATGGACCATTGGTGTCTTCATGTCTGAAAGACGGCAAGGAAGCGTCGATGTACACGAGACAAAGCTTCCATTGCGGGCGACAGTCAAGGACGCAGTCACAGTGCAGCCGAAAGCGGACGACTCTGCCGACGGCCGACGTCGCCCATTCATTTGGTAACACGCTAAAAATATGATAATAGTTTCACTGTTGTCGACAGCGTTCGACATAGCATTGACGTGAGAAAAAAAGACATCATCTTTGTTCAAAGGAAAAAAAATGGTTCAAATGGCTCTGAGCACTATGGGACTTAACTGCTGTGGTCATCAGTCTCCTAGAACTTAGAACTACTTATACCTAACTAACCTAAGGACATCACACACATCCATGCCCGATGCAGGATTCGAACCTGCAACCGTAGCGGTCACGCGGTTCCAGACTGTAGCGCCTAGAACCGCACGGCTACTCCGGCCAGCCAAAGGAAAAGGTAATCTTGATTGTTTGCTACGAAGAATGTCTCTTTTTAAGAAACTACAGCGACCCCCTTACTTGCCATTTACCTCCTTACCGGTGGTGGCGCGGCACAGTTTGACAACCACCGATACAGAAGATGAGATGTCTTATATAGTGTAGGTTACCAGAAAATGGGAGAACTGATTGTTTTTACATCATGTGAAGTTCAAAGTAACTGGGGAATATGAAGATCTGGAAGATGCTTCGCTTTTACTTTTCCCCCTTGGGGAACACAAATCACTACATTCGAGTGACACACAATACTCGTAAACAAGGAAATATGACAAATAGGTGTTTACTACGTTACATGCAGTTTTCACTTCCATTATCCTCTTACTTACCGATGCTGAGAAAACTGATGTGAAAAATTTAAGCTAACGCATTCTGATCGTTAGCGGAAAACGAGACGAAGCAATAATACTGTTATCTTTCGATCAGGTCAGTACGTAATAGGCAGAGGTAAGGAGGGGTAATCTGCGGGACAACAGGACGGGACGTTGGGTCTCCACGTGACTAGGTAATCAATAGTGATTAAACACGCAGCAGCCATTGTCCAGGTGCAGACATTGCGAGGTCACGTGTGACAGGCAGGCCAAGGCAGCTGAAGGGCGCTAGGCACAGGGAATGTGTTGTACCGTTAATCACAACAGATACAAAATGTGAAGATAACTTTGAAACACTGGCAATAGACAAACAAAACTGTAATCTCCACAATAGTGGAGATTATATCGATGGAACATCTGCTGTCATCTGCATTATGCATACGACATTTGTCCCAGAAAGACCGCTTTTTCGGACACATATTCTTTAATAACAAAGTTATGAATTAACAGAATCTTCTTAATTTTTATCTGCATTCCGGTAAGTTGTTTGAAATCCAGGAAAAAGTTTCAGCTCGCTTGAATAAAAACCTTGCCTTCTAAGATATTTTTAGTGAAGCTAACGTTAGATCGTTATCTGAAATATAAATTTAGTAGATATTGTATTCAGAATGAGATTTTCACTCTGCAGCGGAGTGTGCGCTGATATGAAACTTCCTGGCAGATTAAAACTGTGTGCCCGACCGAGACTCGAACTCGGGCGTGAGTCGTGCTTCGGTAGCTCAGATGGTAGATATTGTATTGTTTGTTATTAATACTACGATTCTAATATTTGTTATGGTTCAATTGTTCAGCAGGGTTTATCATATGCTGTACCCAAAATTTTGTATAATTAAAATATCAGGTACTTAATCTACTACACATGGGTATATTTTAGTTGCAGATTTGGTTTCCATTAAATTACTCAAGAACTGTAAGAGGTTGCTTGACGTGGTCCCTTAGATATTATTTTTAGGTTGACCTGAAGCATCATAGAAATTTTTACATTTCTAAGTCTAATTTTTAGCGCCTTCAGTTTTTCGTAAAACGTGGATTCTGACTATAATTTTTATTCTATTATTTCGAAATTTTCACCACTTATTTATGACCTCAATAGACGCATTATGACTAAATTCTGGCTTTCTAGCTTTGTTATTTAGCGCCACTTATTTTTTCCTTAAAACTGTATTTTATTGAAAACTTTTGATTTAATTATTGTAAGACTTGAGATTTAAAAAGTTATTACATTAAAGTATATGTTGACAAAGTTTTAATATAAAATTTTGACTTTTAATTTTATACTCAATTATGGTGCAATACTTGCGCGTTACGCGCAGACGCGTCAAGCTGACGTGGCGTTACTAGCAGTGACCTGGGGTATGTCCCGCACTCCCTCGCCTCTGTATCTCACAAACGATACAGCGCTTGTTTCGCTTCATGTGGTAGGATTACTTAATACACATTGAGGATTAACCGAAAATATCTTCAAACCACCTCCCACCCTCTGTTCAACAAATAACGATTAAAAACTGACAAGCAAACGGTAAGCCTCTCTCAGCAACACACAGTGTCCATTAAAAATACATAAATGATTATTCTGAACAAATGCAAGGATGGAAGTAGGTGTCTAACAGCCTAAACACGTTCCTAATCAGATAACCAGTCTGTATAAAATAATCAACCTCCAGTCAACAAATTACTACGGTGCGCGCTCGTAAGCTATGGCTAATTCGGCACGAGCGATTCCAGAAACTGTGAGAGACCTGCTACTTTAACGAAGTTCTCAAATGAATATGTCATGTCATTAGCGTAAGCAAGTTATGCTCTTGAGCTTAACCACCACCATGACGTACACTGTGTCCCTACATCCCATTATCCGAGCAAACACCGTGACCTTGCCGTTGCTGATCTGGTGGGCCCTGTTGTACATACTAAGTCAGGATTTCCTGGTGTGTTGGGCTCAGTGCAGTTAACGTCCAAGTCGATACGTTTTACTCCATTGGGAAAGGTGACAGTGGAAACAATTGGTGCAGCTTTCCTATACAATTTTGTGTAAGAGGCGGAGGGATCGTGAAACGAGTGATCTCGGATAACGCGCTGCAGTTTGGATCTCAACACTGGCGGTAAATGATGAGATGATGGAACCAAAGTTTATCTCGCTTTATCACATCCGTTTCAATCCCTGACTGCATGTTATGAGAGGGTCGGGGAATTTCTGTGGGCTCTGTTGTAGCTGTAACCACTGAACGTGGGATACATATCTGAAGTCCTTCCAAGATATTGTGAATGAATTATTAGTGCATCGACCATCTTACCTCCTCACTTGGTTTTGAGAAACAAGGAGCTCTTCAGTGGGATGCAGGCGTGGGTCCCTTGGCCGTAACAGGTGTTACAATCGACGATTGTCATTGGTATTTTCTAATGCAACATTAAGTTTGCCGCCAAAGCAAAGAAAACGATTTGTACGAAGGAAGTTAGAAACACAGAGTTCCACACAAGCCGAAAGGTCTTCATGCTGTCATGTAAACTAACAGGTATTCGGCATTGTGAAAAGAATTCATTTCTATTTTTGGTGGATCATATCAGGTGAGGCAACTCTCACACCCGAACGCTCTGCAGGTGGAGACACTTCAGTTCCGAAGATCAAGAGGGCTTCACCATGTATCAAACGTGAAATCACTCATTACAAGAGCTGGGCCATGGGAGATGATGATGATACAATGATGTGCAACGACACTTGTATCATTGCTTTTATAGATGATTGTTCTTAGGTGTATCGTAGATAAAAGTCTAATCTCACCTTTGTTTCATTTTGTATGATGCAATATACACTCCTGGAAATGGAAAAAAGAACACATTGACACCGGTGTGTCAGACCCACCATACTTGCTCCGGACACTGCGAGAGGGCTGTACAAGCAATGATCACACGCACGGCACAGCGGACACACCAGGAACCGCGGTGTTGGCCGTCGATTGGCGCTAGCTGCGCAGCATTTGTGCACCGCCGCCGTCAGTGTCAGCCAGTTTGCCGTGGCATACGGAGCTCCATCGCAGTCTTTAACACTGGTAGCATGCCGCGACAGCGTGGACGTGAACCGTATGTGCAGTTGACGGACTTTGAGCGAGGGCGTATAGTGGGCATGCGGGAGGCCGGGTGGACGTACCGCCGAATTGCTCAACACGTGGGGCGTGAGGTCTCCACAGTACATCGATGTTGTCGCCAGTGGTCGGCGGAAGGTGTACGTGCCCGTCGACCTGGGACCGGACCGCAGCGACGCACGGATGCACGCCAAGACTGTAGGATCCTACGCAGTGCCGTAGGGGACCGCACCGCCACTTCCCAGCAAATTAGGGACACTGTTGCTCCTGGGGTATCGGCGAGGACCATTCGCAACCGTCTCCATGAAGCTGGGCTACGGTCCCGCACACCGTTAGGCCGTCTTCCGCTCACGCCCCAACATCGTGCAGCCCGCCTCCAGTGGTGTCGCGACAGGCGTGAATGGAGGGACGAATGGAGACGTGTCGTCTTCAGCGATGAGAGTCGCTTCTGCCTTGGTGCCAATGATGGTCGTATGCGTGTTTGGCGCCGTGCAGGTGAGCGGCACAATCAGGACTGCATACGACCGAGGCACACAGGGCCAACACCTGGCATCATGGTGTGGGGAGCGATCTCCTACACTGGCCGTACACCACTGGTGATCGTCGAGGGGACACTGAATAGTGCACGGTACATCCAAACCGTCATCGAACCCATCGTTCTACCATTCCTAGACCGGCAAGGGAACCTGCTGTTCCAACAGGACAATGCACGTCCGCATGTATCCCGTGCCACCCAACGTGCTCTAGAAGGTGTAAGTCAACTACCCTGGCCAGCAAGATCTCCGGATCTGTCCCCGATTGAGCATGTTTGGGACTGGATGAAGCGTCGTCTCACGCGGTCTGCACGTCCAGCACGAACGCTGGTCCAAATGAGGCGCCAGGTGGAATTGGCATGGCAAGCCGTTCCACAGGACTACATCCAGCATCTCTACGATCGTCTCCATGGGAGAATAGCAGCCTGCATTGCTGCGAAAGGTGGATATACACTGTACTAGTGCCGACATTGTGCATGCTCTGTTGCCTGTGTCTATGTGCCTGTGGTTCTGTCAGTGTGATCATGTGATGTATCTGACCCCAGGAATGTGTCAATAAAGTTTCCCCTGCCTGGGACAACGAATTCACCGTGTTCTTATTTCAATTTCCAGGAGTGTGTAATACTTATCTGTATAATTAGGTCCTGTTCTTTCCAGGTATATCTTAATACGTGTCTCTTTCTGTCAACCAGTTTTTCCGTTCAGTGAAAATGTTTCAGGTGGGATAAAGTTTTTAGTCAAGGGCTATGATTGTGAGCAGGTACAGTAATCACTAGGAGGAGTCGTGGAGAAAGGTGGAGGCTTAAGATGAGAATGAGGAGTAGTGTAGTTAGCTGAATGTGTAGTGGTGGTGTTTGTTTAGTCTGGACAGTTGTGTGCTTATATAGAGTGTTTCATAGTAGTTGATCTGAAGTAGTGTTCGATGTTATATTGTGATGGGTTGTGTATTTCAGCGTACATTAAACTATTTAGGATTAGTTATCCTGTCCTGTGTATATCAATAGCATTAACGCCAATCCTTTTTATACTCATTCTATGTGGCGGCAGAAAGCATTTTTACTGAAAGGCTAAAAGACAATTGGTCCAGGCCGGCCGCAGTGGCCGAACAGTTAAAGGCGCTACAGTCTGGAACCGCACGACCGCTACGGTCGCAGGTTCGAATCCTGCCCCGGGCATGGATGTGTGTGATGTCCTTAGGTTAGTTACGTTTAAGTAGTTCTAAGTTCTAAGGGACTTATGACCACCGCAGTTGAGTCCCATAGTGCTCAGAGCCATTTGAACCATTTGATCCAATTGGTCCTCTCAGTTTGGTTCAACTGAGTCCCGCCACATTCGTGGTGGGGATCTAGCCACCACATTCGTGATATGGGTCTACTTCGTATTATTATTGTGAATGCTTCAGTCAAAATGATTTCTTTTTATGCTCAGTCACAGTAATTTAATTATTTTTGTATAGCCCAAGATGGAAAAACTCTCTTCCAACAGTCACCTTGTAATTATCATTAAGTAGTAGGCTTATAGTCAAACTTTAAGATCCCATGTAACGTCCTTAGAGAGACCATTTGAATTCAGTTTCTTATTTCATGTTTTATCACTGTGCCAAATATTTAAGTGAGTCAAGCGTGTGTTGACGAGTGAAGCAACAGCCAGGAACCAGAGCCACCTGCGATGTAGCTACATGGGCTAGCGTTCAGTATTTGAAATATCTGGTGATTTCCGTACTTTCATGATATTCACCGCGCTGCGCTCGCTGCGAGCGGCGGCCAGGAATCGAAGTGGTGTCGCATGTTCCATCCCACCTCTGGCGATGAAGTGATTCACGTGGGTCCAGTTGCCGAATTTAGCTCCAAGCGGCTGCCCTTGGAGGTGAAGCGACATTTGAAACAGGCAGTTTCACGCCCACTGGCCTACTGAACGCTATGCGGAAGGACTTCAACCTCCAACTGTTCTGAAGCGATCCCTGGTCTTGCACACTGTAAAGTGGCCCTCATATTCAATACGCCCTGGAGAGCATCAGTTGCAGCAGGCAGTGCTTACTCACGACCGCGTCACCCGTGTCTTTCAGCCATGAGTTACGAGATTAAACCCGATGGAATTATCAGAGGAAAAGGACGATGCACTAAAGTGGTGTATTATTCACAACAGGTGTCAATTTGTAACCTACAACTGACCCACTTCCAGACGTCAGTGGGGTGAACCATCTACCCACCTTGCTGATGCCATGTGAAGTACAATCTCCAGTGGAGAACTTCGGATAAGCTCATAGCATTCTAAGGGAACCAAGTAAGAGCTTATAACTACCACCTGTGTTCAGGAATTTGCAGATGGGGACAGCAGGTTACCATAGGTTGAGGCTGGGATAACTTCTGGGGCAAAGAGTGTCTTGTAAGGATAACTCCCATCTGTGCAGTTCTGGTGGCTCGTGATGGAGGGGAGGATCCAGATGGCTTGGGTAGTGAAGCATTTCACGTTTAGCTGCATGTTGGGCTACAGGATGATCTACCTTGGGTTTGGACACAGTTTAGCTGTGGGTGTTCATCCTGCTTGATGGCGGTTAGTAGTCATACCAATATAAAAAAAAGTGCAATGATTTTAGGAGGGCCGAAATATGACGTAGCTGCTTTCACAGGTGGCCTCGCCTCTGATGGGGTATATAAGTGCAATGATTTTAGGAGGGCCGAAATATGACGTAGCTGCTTTCACAGGTGGCCTCGCCTCTGATGGGGTAGTATGAGCCTCTGAAATGGCTGGAATAGGATGTGCCGAGTAGGTGGGTTGCCACGTCTGGGACCTGGGTCATCTACAGGCGAATGATAAGTGTGCCAAGAGGGTGGGATTGAAAGTGGCGTAGGGACAGACTAGGATGCTCTGGAAGATGGGTGGGCGACAAAATAACACGTTAGGAAGGATTTTGGGTAGGATGTACCTCATTTTTGGGCATGACAGTAGATAATCAACAAAGTCGTGGTTAACGACATAGTTTAGTTGCTCCAGTCTGGTGTGATTAAGGGTGGCTAAGGGGGCACTTTATTGTAGCTGGTTCTTGGGGTTGGTAGTCACTTTAGGGGTATGGGGACTTGAGGTATGCTAGATCAGTTTGCAATCTAGGTGTGGTGGATAGTGCCTATCTGTAAAGGCCTTGATGAGACCATCAGCATACTAGCCTAGGGGGTTCTTTTCACTGCAAATACAATATCCCCAGCTGGCCAAGCTGTATGGGAAGGGAGACACCTGTCGAAATGCAGGCACTGTTGGTGGTTGGTATGTTAAATGCAGACAGAGAAGAGGTGGTCAATGACCAGGAACGTTGCATGCTGTGTTGAGGGGGACCAACTGAAAGAGTTGGGAAAGAAAATGTTGAAGTTCTTGAAGAAATGAAGATAGGATGTCTTGGCCCTGAGACCAGATCATGAAGATATCATCAATGTACCTGAATCAGACTATGGGTTTGGTATTTTGGGAGAGTGGGAAAGTCTCCTGAAGATGCTCCACAAACAGGATGGCATAGAAAGATGCCATGTGGGTGCCCATGGCTGTGCCACAGATTTGTTGTTGTATCTCCCCTTCATACGAGAAGTAGTCATGGATTAGGATAAAATTGGTATTGTGTGTGAGCAATGAGGTAGTGAGTCTCAAGCAATGAAGGAGGTTGTACAATAGCGATACAGTCATGGGCATGAAGGATGTTATTGTACATAGAGCTGTCATCAACAGTGATTGGTAGGGATCCAGGAAGTAAACAGGGAGGGGGGGGGTAGAGAGACAAAGAGGTGACTGGAAGGTGTCTCTGGATTACAGCCAACTGGTAACAAGTGTTGACCAATAAGGGCCGAATTCTGCCAGTGGCGGCACAGTAACTACCTACCATGGGTGCAGGATAGTTGGGTTTGTGGCTTTTGGACAGCGTATAGAAGACAGATATGCAGTATCATAGGGATGCAGAGGGATGAAGAGGGAAGTGAATTCGAAGGAGTGATTCTGGGATCAACTTAAGGTTGGTTGGTTGGTTTGAGGAAGGAGACCAGACAGCGTGGTCATCGGTCTCATCGGATTAGGGAAGGATTGGGAAGGAAGCCGGCCGTTCCCCTTTCAGAGGAACCATCCCGGAATTTGCCTGGAGTGATTTAGGGAAATCACGGAAAACCTAAATCACGATGGCCGGACGCGGGATTGAACCGTCGTCCTCCCGAATGCGAGTCCAGTGTCTAACCACTGCGCCACCCCGCTCGGTTTGTAAGTGGAGGAGTCAGTTAATTGGCAGAGGTCTTCTGACAAGTAGGCACTGTAGTTCATAATATTTGTTCTGGTCTTGGGGAAGGATGATGAGGCCAAGTGGGAGGTAAGGAACTCCTGAAAGCTGACCAGTGGGTGGTTAGGCGGAGGGAAGGATTGTGGTTTGAACTGGGGAGGCAGGATTCAACGCCGCAATTAGGTTGGCTTTTGTTGGGTGCATAATAATTATGTATAGTAATTATGTGTTATTTATGGTTGTCTGTCGTAATTATTTGTTATTTATGGTTGTTGAAAGCAGAGATCTGCCAAAAGAATACAGAAATATTATAATTTAAGTAAACATTTTAGAGACTAGGACAGGTTAATCCAGCACTCGGAAGTAGCAGCAGTAGAACACGGAGGCCGATGACCACCTAGAGTCCTCGGTGGTAAACGAGAGCAGCTCGTCAGCACAAACACTTCCTCGACCAGCTCATGAAGCAGGTACCCTTTATTTGCCTGACACGAACTCTTGCACAAAAGCAGCTCGATGTGGATGGCAAATACCGTCCCTTGGAAATGTCTGGGAAGTAGCACATGTGATTACTGTACATGTCTGTACCTCTGAGCACCATGCTGACCATAATGAAGACGTCAATTTCCGCATATTTCAGAACTGCATATTTATTAATCTGATTACTTCCATCAATATTTTTCCGATTATACTCCATACTACGTTCCTGTAACACAGTATCGCTGTTTACCTCTTGGAATGAATGTAGCATTTTCAAACACACCGAGACAGTTGACCTGCTACTGCTATATTTACCTGCTTCTAGTGAATACACGACTAATAACCTATGGATTATTTCTTAATCATGTTGATATTCGACTGTGCAAGTATTGTTGTATACCAGACCACATAACTCCTATTTATTTGCAAATTTTGTCTTTTATTTATAGTCATTTGCCTCCATTTCTTTCTCTGTTTTCGTCTTATAGCGATATATTTGTATCCCTAGAGCAGTAAGTACGTTCGCATAAAATTAAATTGTAATCAATGCCCTATGCGACACACCAGAAAATATTTAAAAGAAACAGTTATTACAAATGCCTCATCAATTTTCACAAGATACCAACTTTTTCAGGTCGTGTAGTTTTGTTCATATTTGATAGGTCATAAGTATGCACAACTTTTGTGCATAACGGTTGCCGAAACAATAAGTACGGTTTGTCCTAAAGTTACCTAATAACGACGTACCTTCGTCGTCACCCTCTCATTTCTCTCTGACACTACCATATTGCGAGCTGTTAGGGTTACTTATGTTAATAATTGGCAGCCAGTGCTCAACAATCGCAATAAAGTCATGAGATGTCCAACTGACTCTTTTATTAGAACATGTTAAGCGTTTCGGGATTACACCTATCTTCAGACATCTGTTACAAAAAAGTACAAAACATAAGTGAACAGGACACTTAACACGTCTCAACGTTACAGAAAATGAGATCGGGTCATATGAGTTACGTACCACAACCTTCAACTCCTTCCTAATCTACCTGGCGTACAACCTTGATAACTCGAAGAGAGTGTCCAATAACATATGACTATAACTGCGATACATCAGTCTTGAAACAGAGCGTATACTGACGCTAACTGGTTTGAACTGGGGAGGCAGGATTCAACGCCGCAATTAGGTTGGCTTTTGTTGGGTGCATAATAATTATGTATAGTAATTATGTGTTATTTATGGTTGTCTGTCGTAATTATTTGTTATTTATGGTTGTTGAAAGCAGAGATCTGCCAAAAGAATACAGAAATATTATAATTTAAGTAAACATTTTAGAGACTAGGACAGGTTAATCCAGCACTCGGAAGTAGCAGCAGTAGAACACGGAGGCCGATGACCACCTAGAGTCCTCGGTGGTAAACGAGAGCAGCTCGTCAGCACAAACACTTCCTCGACCAGCTCATGAAGCAGGTACCCTTTATTTGCCTGACACGAACTCTTGCACAAAAGCAGCTCGATGTGGATGGCAAATACCGTCCCTTGGAAATGTCTGGGAAGTAGCACATGTGATTACTGTACATGTCTGTACCTCTGAGCACCATGCTGACCATAATGAAGACGTCAATTTCCGCATATTTCAGAACTGCATATTTATTAATCTGATTACTTCCATCAATATTTTTCCGATTATACTCCATACTACGTTCCTGTAACACAGTATCGCTGTTTACCTCTTGGAATGAATGTAGCATTTTCAAACACACCGAGACAGTTGACCTGCTACTGCTATATTTACCTGCTTCTAGTGAATACACGACTAATAACCTATGGATTATTTCTTAATCATGTTGATATTCGACTGTGCAAGTATTGTTGTATACCAGACCACATAACTCCTATTTATTTGCAAATTTTGTCTTTTATTTATAGTCATTTGCCTCCATTTCTTTCTCTGTTTTCGTCTTATAGCGATATATTTGTATCCCTAGAGCAGTAAGTACGTTCGCATAAAATTAAATTGTAATCAATGCCCTATGCGACACACCAGAAAATATTTAAAAGAAACAGTTATTACAAATGCCTCATCAATTTTCACAAGATACCAACTTTTTCAGGTCGTGTAGTTTTGTTCATATTTGATAGGTCATAAGTATGCACAACTTTTGTGCATAACGGTTGCCGAAACAATAAGTACGGTTTGTCCTAAAGTTACCTAATAACGACGTACCTTCGTCGTCACCCTCTCATTTCTCTCTGACACTACCATATTGCGAGCTGTTAGGGTTACTTATGTTAATAATTGGCAGCCAGTGCTCAACAATCGCAATAAAGTCATGAGATGTCCAACTGACTCTTTTATTAGAACATGTTAAGCGTTTCGGGATTACACCTATCTTCAGACATCTGTTACAAAAAAGTACAAAACATAAGTGAACAGGACACTTAACACGTCTCAACGTTACAGAAAATGAGATCGGGTCATATGAGTTACGTACCACAACCTTCAACTCCTTCCTAATCTACCTGGCGTACAACCTTGATAACTCGAAGAGAGTGTCCAATAACATATGACTATAACTGCGATACATCAGTCTTGAAACAGAGCGTATACTGACGCTAAACAGCCAACTTGCAACGAAGCGCCCTCGGTGTGGGGCGCTGCATGGCCATGTGCTCCATGCGTTCATATGTAATTTAATAATAGTATATTCAACATATAGCATGTAAAAGGGTGTAAGTAAATACACCCGGAATGGTACATCCGTACACGTTAGCACTAAAAAACTTTTTTAAAAGCTCCAAAATTTTTACATTGCCATACTATACCTATATCCAGTAGTGGAACTAAGCACAACTCAAACCATATGTCAAAATAAAATAAATAATGGGTAGGAGTTCCTTCATGAATAAACCTTTACGAGCGAGGTGGCGCAGTGGCTAGCACACTGGAGTCGCATTCGGGACGACGACGGTTCAATCCCGCGTCCGGCCATCCCGATTTATGTTTTCCGTGATCTCCCTAAATCGCTCCAGGCTAATGCCGGGATGGCTCCTTTGAAAGGACACCGCCAACTTCTTTCCCCATCCTTCCCGATGAGACCGATGACATCGCTGTCTGGTCTCCTCCCCCAGACAACCCAATCCCAATAAACCTATCAACCTCCCAAATGTCTAAAAGAATACCACCAAATTAAATATAACTAAGATTATCCATCATAAACTAAAACCCTTGGATCAGCACCGCGTGTGCAAAGATCTTAGGCGCCATCTGTTAAAGCCAACGGCAACCACGTCGGCGGCAGCCATCCGCCTATCGAATAGCAGCCAGGTGATATCCATGGGCTATGATTGCCAAAATAGAAGCCTTCAAACAGCAACTTACACCCCTCTACCAAATGGAAAAAAGTTTAATGGTGAGAGGAAGAACATTTTCATAAAATCCCAAAACACACACGTGGGTTATACCTCATACATTCCTGTTATAAACTAGTGGCACAACTGCCCGAGTCCTCCTTATGCTATCGAGATACTGGAGAGCACTAGATTTTTAAAAAACTAAAACAAAAACGCGCATTTCTTGTTTGACTCATATGTAAGGAGAAAGAGGCTTTTCAAGATAAATCGCAAAATGTCACAATTGAGGGCTCAAATTAAGCTTCATAAAATTGAGAAACCCATTCGTCCGATTATCAATGTTTGTTCAAGCCCAAATTACTATGTGAATATATTTTGTCACGATAAACTGAAAGAATATTATACTTTTAAGGAGACCTTTAGTGTTTGTAACAGTTTTGAGATGGTTAGCCATCTACAAAATATTAGGGTGCCCGAGGGGGCTTCGTCAGCCTCATTTGATATAGTTACTTTGTATACGAACATCCCAGTCAGTGAGACACTGGAGATTATCCACAAAAATTTGCTAAGGTATGGTAAGATGGTTTATAATGAAGTCGTTGAGTGTTTGGTGTTGTTACCACTGACCTTGTCATTTAATTATTTCACATTTAATGGTAAGACTTATGTGCTAGTAGATGGCCTTGCTATGGGGTCAAGTCTCTCAGGCCTTTCATCAGAGCTAAATAACACTGTAATTTACAGGAGATATGTTGATGACATAATTATTTTATTTAATGAGGTGTTGGACAGTATAGATCAGCTAGCTATGCATGGGAAAATTAAGTTCACAGTAGAGGTAGGAGTCGAAAATTCCCTCAGCTTTCTCGATCTACAAATTACTAAGAATAGGAATGGGTTGTAAATAGGCATATTTAAGAAGCCAACGAAAACAGACATAATAATTTGATGGATTCATGCTCCCCCTCCCCCCTCTCCCAGCACATAGAATAGCGTTCTTTTCGTCAATGTTTAACAGGTTATACAGATTTAATTTAAGCAAAGAAGCCACTGATAGGGAGATTAAAATGATTATAAGGATAGGACGAGCTAACGGGTACTCGGAAAAATTTGTATGAGAATTTGGAGTTAAAATTCTTAGCAAGACGCAGCAGCCGGGCAGACAGAAATTAAATAGTAAGTTTGAGTCAATGGAATATGTTTGACCATGTTGCCAAAAAAATAACTAGAGCCTTCAGGAAGGCTGGCGTTCGCGTAGGCTTCCATTCAAGAAAGAGGCTGGAAGAAATATTACGACATAAGGAAGATGGGAAAATAGATAAGTTTAAGCAATCCAGTGTATACGAAATTAAATGTGGAGGATGTGCCGGGACATACGTTGGCCGGACGAGTAGCGATTTTGCCACAAGGTTTAGAGAACATAACTATACTAAAAACAATGTGCTGCGCTGCCGTATGAGGGAGACTGGCCAAAAGCTGCTCCCAATAGACGATAGCCTAATAATTCTGCATCTAGAACGAAAAGGGTAGATTTTAGATAACCTTGAAGATCTGGAGATATATGCGCGCATACAGCACAGTGATGGGAACAACTTGTTTGAACGGATACTATTCTGAGTTTGGTGTCTTTTAGCCCCTCATAAGAAGATATGATAGTGTATGTACCGTTATGATAGGCTAGGTTTTTTGCTGAGTGGTAGGATAGTTTAACGTCATATGGGCGAAGTTAAATGGGTAGATAGGTTGGCGCATACGGATTTTTTTTGGTGACGCAATGCTTTATTTTATTGATTTTAGACTTTAAAGTTTTAACACTTTTAATGTTTTGATTTTTTGTTTTTTAAAAATCTAGAGCTCTCCAGTATCCGGATAGCATAGATACAACTCGGTCAATGGCCGTGCCACTAGTTTATAACAGGATTGTATGAGGTATAACCAACGTGTCTGTTTTGGGATTTTATGAAAATGTTCTTCCTCTCACCATTAAACTTTTTTCCGTGTGGTAGAGGGGGTGTAAGTTGCTGTTTGAAGGCTTCTGTTTGGACAATCATTGCCCATGAATATCACTTGGCTGTAATTCGATTAACAGATGGCGCCTAAGACGTTAGCGCACGCTAGCTGATCACAGGGTTTTAGATTATGATGGATAATAATGGTTATATTTAATTTGGAGGTATTCTTTTAGAGATTTGGGAGGTTGAAAGGTTTATTCATGAAGAAACTCCTACCCATTATTTATTTTATTTTGACATATGGTTTGAGTTGTGCTTAGTGCCACTACTGGCTACAGGTATAGTATGGTAATGTAAAAATTTTGGACTTATTAAAAATTTAAGAAACTCCTTTAGTGCTAACGTGTACGGAAGTACCATTCCGGTAGCTAGTCGTAATTACACCTTGTTAGATGCTATATGTTGAATATAATATATTAAATTACACGTGAACGCATGGAGCACACGACCATGCAGGGCCCCCTCCCGAGGGCGCTTCGCTGATAGTTGGCTGTTTAGCGTCAGTATGCGCTCTGCTTCAAGACTGCTTGTGTCGCAGTTATAGTCATATGTTATTGGACACTCTCTTTGAGTAGTCCAGGGTGTACGCCTGGTTGATTCGGAAGGAGTTGAAGATTGTGGTACGTAACTCATATGACCCGATCTAATTTCCTGTAACGTTGAGACGTGTTGAGTGTGCTGTTCACTTACGTTTTGTACTTTTTTATAACAGATGTCTGAAGATGGATGTAGTCCCAAAACGAGTAACATGTTCTAATAAAAGATTGTTGGCCGTCGAATGGCGCTAGCTGCGCAGCATTTGTGCACCGCCGCCGTCAGTGTCAGCCAGTTTGCCGTGGCATACGGAGCTCCATCGCAGTCTTTAACACTGGTAGCATGCCGCGACAGCGTGGACGTGAACCGTATGTGCAGTTGACGGACTTTGAGCGAGGCCGTATAGTGGGCATGCGGGAGGCCGGGTGGACGTACCGCCGAATTGCTCAACACGTGGGGCGTGAGGTCTCCACAGTACATCGATGTTGTCGCCAGTGGTCGGCGGAAGGTGCACGTGCCCGTCGACCTGGGACCGGACCGCAGCGACGCACGGATGCACGCCAAGACCGTAGGATCCTACGCAGTGCCGTAGGGGACCGCACCGCCACTTCCCAGCAAATTAGGGACACTGTTGCTCCTGGGGTATCGGCGAGGACCATTCGCAACCGTCTCCATGAAGCTGGGCTACGGTCCCGCACACCGTTAGGCCGTCTTCCGCTCACGCCCCAACATCGTGCAGCCCGCCTCCAGTGGTGTCCCGACAGGCGTGAATGGAGGGACGAATGGAGACGTGTCGTCTTCAGCGATGAGAGTCGCTTCTGCCTTGGTGCCAATGATGGTCGTATGCGTGTTTGGCGCCGTGCAGGTGAGCGCCACAATCAGGACTGCTTACGACCGAGGCACACAGGGCCAACACCCGGCATCATGGTGTGGGGAGCGATCTCCTACACTGGCCGTACACCACTGGTGATCGTCGAGGGGACACTGAATAGTGCACGGTACATCCAAACCGTCATCGAACCCATCGTTCTACTATTCCTAGACCGGCAAGGGAACTTGCTGTTCCAACAGGACAATGCACGTCCGCATATATCCCGTGCCACCCAACGTGCTCTAGAAGGTGTAAGTCAACTACCCTGGCCAGCAAGATCTCCGGATCTGTCCCCCATTGAGCATGTTTGGGACAGGACGAAGCGTCGTCTCACGCGGTCTGCACGTCCAGCACGAACGCTGGTCCAACTGAGGCGCCAGGTGGAAATGGCATGGCAAGCCGTTCCACAGGACTACATCCAGTATCTCTACGATCGTCTCCATGGGAGAATAGCAGCCTGCATTGCTGCGAAAGGTGGATATACACTGTACTAGTGCCGACATTGTGCATGCTCTGTTGCCTGTGTCTATGTGCCTGTGGTTCTGTCAGTGTGATCATGTGATGTATCTGACCCCAGGAATGTGTCAATAAAGTTTCCCCTTCCTGGGACAATGAATTCACGGTGTTCTTATTTCAATTTCAAGGAGTGTATTATTATTATTATTATTATTATTATTACATGAATTCTTAAAAATAATGTTCTGATTCTCATTGTTATTGTTATCGTTATTTTCAAGAACATATTGGTATATAACAATGTCATCACTTTGTGAAACGTGTGTTTGTACATATTTCTGAAGTATTTTAGTGTGTTCCTATGTAGGCGAGAAATAAAGCGGAAATCACCACCACTGATGACGCTTTACCTCAACGAAGCCAAACGAGCGTGTGAAAATACACCCGTTGTTTGTAGGTGCAACGACAGAACGAAAATATCCTGAAGAAAAGACATCGAAGGGCTAGCAAAGAAGTCTATGAGCTGAGCAACAGTACATGCCAAATAATGAAAAAAAGAAGGGAAGCAAAGGAGAAGTAATTTAGAACTACAGCTCCATTTTTGAAAGTGTTTTGGAGACTCTGATGGAAGGTCACCACTTAAACTCATTCGTAAAACAGAGCAATGGAACAGCGAGCTATACGTGGAAGATCGAATGGAAGACATGTTCAGATATACAAAATGTTCGCTTATACAGACTGTGCAGGGGTGAGGAAAGGAATGAAAAATTATATTGCAAAGGCTGCAATTAGTGATGTCAGAACTAAAATATGAAACATATTTGTAACCTTTGAGTAGTAGATACCTTTAAAATCAGAGACATAGTTTATAAAACTGTAAATTTAAGCAGCCACTGGTATTAATTACAAAGTCAGATTCCTAATTTGTACTACTTGCAGCTGTTTGGGAAACTAAGTGTAATATGTTTACTTTTCCCAGAACTTCCAGTCTTAAAATCGGATACCAAGAACAAATCTGGAAGTACAGTATTCCATTGGCTAAATAATTTTGTAGCTTACTGTATGGGCTACAATAAGAAAATCTCAAAAGAGCTGCAATTTAGTCAACTTTCTCCTGTAACTTATCATATGCTCTTTACATCAGGATATAATGTGAAATGGCAGCTGATGTGTATGCAGGCCATAATATTTCACGATTGTATTATTTATGTTAGATTCCTTACATCTTTTTCTGAGAACTCGTCATTTAGGACTGGTTTATACACGAAATCCCTCAATCGGCAAAGATAGAGAAAAAATACACTGACGGAAAGAAAACGCTACACCAAAATATAATTAATATAGAGTAATAACATTTCGGAAATACATTTGTCTAGGTAACATATTGAAGTCATTAACATTGCCAGATCATATGTTACTGTAAGCGTCGGATAGTCTGTTGAAAATGTGAAATACTAGTACATTAGGAAAAAGTGTAACTGCCAGGAAGTTGAATGCAAGTTTGCAAACCTGCTTGCGCCGTGTTGAACAGTTGCCGGGTGTCAGTTTGTGAGATGGAGTCTATGTCTGTTGCACTTTTTCGACCAATAAACCGACAGTTAAAGTTAGTTGTGGATGATGCTGGAGTTGTCGTCCGATGATGTGCCATACATACTTGATAGGAGACAGATCTGATAGTCGAGTTGGCGAAGGCAACATGTTGAGATTCTGCAGAACATGTTGCGCTGCTACGAGTACAGCGATATGTGAGCGAGCGTTATACAATTGGAAAACGCCCCCTGGAATGCTCTTCATGGACGGCAATACAACGCGTCGAATCACCAGATTAATGTTTAGATTTGCAGGCCGGCTGCGTGGGATACCCACGAGAGTGCTCCTGCGGTCATACGAAATCGCACCCCGGACCTTATCTCCAGGTGAATGTCCAGTGTGTCCGGCACCCAGACGGGATGGTTTTCAAGCCCTCAAATGGCCTCCTCGTAAAAAACTCAAGGCCATCACCGGCAAAGACGCAGAACCTGCTTTCATCAGGAAACACAACAGACCTCCACCCTTCCTTCCAATGACACCACTGAGGTCGCAAATGGCGTGGTTTATGGTCAGTGGAATGGGTGCTTCAGAGCTTCTGGCTCGGAGCTATCCTTGAAGATTCGTTGTGTCCTTGTGGTGCCAGCTGCTGCTCATATTGCTTCTGCAGAGGCAGTACAATGCAACAGAGCCATACTCCAAAGACAATGGTCTTCTGTTTAGATAGTGCCACATGGCTGTTCGGAGTCCGGTCTTCTTGCTACCGTACATTCTTTTCGACGTTCCAGCAGTCCTGTACCGTGGCTACATTCCTGCCAAGTATTTCTGCAATATCGCAGGAGGAACATTCAGCTTCTCTTGGATCATTTACACGATCTTTTTTAAACCAAGTGAGGTGTTGATAATGAGCTCTATGTTGCCTTAAAGGCACTCTAGACTAACATCAACCCACCACGTCCCGTCTCAAAGGTAACTAACGCTCATACCCTTACAACGTGTGTTTAAAGCAAACATGATTTGCGTCTTCATAGTGGCACCCTAGTACCACTCTTCGACTGGCGCGAAGTCTGAATAGACATCATATTTGAGATATAAAAACACGTCTACCAACCTTCGTTTACGTCGCACAACTCCTCCTTGCTGTTGCGATTTTTTCCGTCAATGAAAATGGGAACAAATCTGCTACTGGAGGAACGAACGAAGCAGTATGCTGTCACCGTGCACCGCCGTTCACCCTGATCGTCGCTTAGGCCTGTACAACCTGTGCCAATTCAGCTGCACTGACAAGCAGCAAGCCAGCAGCCCTGCTGTTGACAGACAACGTCAGCTGCTCCCTGTGCAAATGACGCCGGCCTGGGGCCTCTAATCAGCATTGCGGACCAACGCAGCGTGCGGCTCTGCCACAGCCCCTCACAGCCACCAGCAGTAAAAGCTCGCCCATACTTGACACCTTATGGATAATGCTTTTAAGGGGGAGCACATCTTTCTTGCGAAATGTGTGTCTGAGCTATGTGTAGGATACTGGTGTACCTGTAGGAAGTTAATTTAAAACACATTTAAAAAGTTTATCCAGATAGTCAGAGTGTGAATCAGCGTCACCACCGTTGCCTTATTTTATGTAAGATACGATACATTTTACCATCAGTTTGTTGAAGACTTGTGCTCGAAAAGTAACTGGAACATAACCACATCCAATAAAGTAGAAACGAATGTATGAGGTTCCACTCCTCGGCAAGAAACAATTTACTAGGCGCTGAGCACTAGCAGTGTTGATTATGGATAGCTTAGCTGTTTTGACTGCAGGCGGTTCGTGGAAACAACGGGATTCCTAGACCCCCGCTTTCCCCAAATGCACCGCTTTTGCCTAGCAACAGCGATACCCAACTCAAGATCTCGGTTGTAAATTCTGACTAGTGTGGAATTCATCTCTTGACAGACCAAGGAGATCGGATGATGGATCGTACGGTTACAGGCAGCGGAACTTCGATGTTTCACCATATATCTGTCGATCATATAAATAGGTTCAACATAAAAAGGATAGTCAGAACGCTACCTACTAACTGATCAGTAATGCTGACCATTTTGCGATACATACAGAGGTGTGTCTTGTCTTTTGACTAGTGTAAAACGCTACAAAAAGTTACGAAGAAATATAGAAACACGACAACGCTCGTCCTCAACACAAGTGTTCGGCACGGTAGTTGTTGCAGTCTTCAGAACGAGCTTTGTGTCAGATCGCCAACGGCCTTGCCGCAGTGCTAACACCGGTTAGCGTCAGGTCACCGAAGTTAAGCGCTGTCGGACTGGGCTATCTCTTGGATGGGTGACCATCCGCTCTACCGAGCGCTGTTGGCAAACGGGGTGCAGTCAGCCCTTGTGAGGCAAACTGAGGAGCAACTTGATTGAAAACGCGGCTCCGGTCTTGGAAACTGACATATGGCCGGGAGAGTGGTGTGCTGACCACGTGCCGCACCGTATCCGCATCCAGTGACGCCTATAAGCCTAGGATGGCACAGCGGCCGGCCAGTACCGTTGGCCCTTCTGGTCTGTTCGAGAGGAGTTTTTTTGTGTTATATCTCGTCCAAACTCTCTGCAATACACTCTCATTCTTTTTTTCCAGGAGATTTTCATTAAAGTCCCGGTAGCAAATCTGGAGGAATATTTGTAGGATGTTCAAACAAATAAGTTACGTTTACAAAATGTAGTGAGATTAATAGTCATTGAAATGAAAAACGGCAAAAAATATCTCCTACACGTAAATCACCCAAATACTAAGGTGTGTAGCACGTCAAAAGCATATCTCATCGCTTGATCTCTTTCATTTCAAGTAAGATTTGTATATATTTGAAATTTGAAGCTTGTGTTGAGAGGTAAGTCAATTCAAGCAAATACGATTAAGAAGTGACGTGAAATTTTGACTAAAATTGCTGTATGATTTCGTAGACAAAAGCTACACTGCAGGCGGCAAGACGCTGACTTTCTTCCACAATGACCCATTCTCACCCTCGGGGTGGACTATGTGCGGCAATGTTTTGCCTACAGTGAAGGAGAAGAAGGTCAGTATTCAAAAAGCTAGCGTAGTACACTTGTCCACACAAGCAGAGAACAAAAGATCTTGCATCCACCCTGTCTGTCTTTCGTAGCAAACGTTAAAAGCGTTTGAACCTGTCTGAATATTGATTAGGATATCATACTTCTTCCAATGATTTTAGTGAAAAACTAATGATCTTGTATCCAGAACAAATATACACTTCTCTCCAAATATTACCTTAAATTGTAGTTCTGATGATTAATGTTTATCACTAAAGTAAAGAGGCAGTATTTCCCACTGAGCCAGGAATCAATACTGACTCACCTCGAGAACTCTCCTCCTGAAAGTCAGTAACTCTGGCTTCTAATACAGGTCGCCGGTCCTGAAGTGAAGAATTTTGAAAATAAGTCTGCTGATTAAACTTGGAACAGTCAATGAATTTACAGTTAAATAAATACACTTTTTACACCTAGTACCAGATTGAAACTAACAAGATCTGAAATTCCTCCCTTGTCAAACATTACGTTACGAAAGTTGCCAGCAAAAATAAAGTTAGTTATTGCCATCAACCTGAATTTATTAAGGTCTTGAGAATTTTAGTAAATTAATTTAATGCAATGCTTTTAAGCACGTATTGTATACTGAAAACCATCCAAGTTACGCGTGTAGACATTCTTGCGGTAATGAAGCTCGCAAACCTTGCACGAAATGTGTTACTTTCCCATTTACTCAGTAGTAAAATTAATATAGGATGAAAGCAAAATAAAAGATAGTTGCTTGAAATAAGTTTCTAACTCGTTTCCGAATTAACTGTTAATTACCTGTTAATCTATCCAAAAGTACTTTTCATCACAGTTTCTGTTGACCCAAGTTCGGCTTTCCTTTACGAGATAAGTAAATTGTAATTAGTAAATTGCCTGTAGTTTGGATTGTCAAAAACTGAGAAGATGAAAATATAGTGCACAAATGTTTCTGCAGATTCTTCATGTCTCGTATTATTTAGATAGGCCAGATACATTATTATCTCTATCTTCTTGAATAATTCACTAAGAATATGGTGTATTTCTAGCAGTATGGTATTTTAGCATGGGAAGTCTTACATGTGCCGATTCATTATTTCAGAAGAACTAGTTATCGCCATCCTCCACAAAATGCACAAAACATAAAAAGCTTGAAGATTTAAGAACCAAACTCAATCACTGATAACTCTGGCTACCTTTCTCGCTTCAGTCTATCAGCTGTACGCCTCGCTCCATAGTTTAGGCCTTCTAGAAACGCCGACGTGGCCAAACTCCCAACCCTAGATCAACACTGTACACTCGGTCAATCTACTGCTGATTCTTCCTGTAGAATGACAAGAAACGAAATTTGGCACTCATCAGATCTAATGGTCTTCACATTTCATTCACTAAATGCAATTATTTTCACAATACTCAGTTATAGGATCGTCAGGAAGACACAGTTTATACAAATATGATTTTTTTAAAATCATTAAGTGTAAAATAATGTAATACAGAGTCAAACATGGGCATTGTACAGCTAACCGGTAGCAAATAACTGTTTGATACATTGACCTAAGTTTCTATACCTATTAAAGGTGCCTTCATCAACATAAATTTCGAGATACCCTATAAAATAATACAAAGAAAATTAAGTACAATAAATTAATACATTAATCAACATGACAGTTGTCAGGACGTGCAAGGGTTACTTAAGTAATAGTACATTGCGAGAAAGCAATGGTCGGAATTTAGGGCAGCTATGCTCAAGTCAAAACTACAATAAAGACACATTCCAGCCCTGTCACGTATGCCTACATAGGAAAGACACCTGACTGTTCGGCCAAGTGGTTTACATTGCTGACACGAATACAAGTTGGGCCGCCTACCTGGCACGGGCAGTGAAATGTGCCCATTTGAAACAGTATAATAGAAATATCTGAAAAAACCACAGATAATTATACAAACATATTAAAAAGGAAAAGAGCTTAATATATTTTTGAAAATATACAGTAGTCAAGCACATGACGTATAACAGCCATGTATTAGGCTTTACAGAAATTACTATCACGTAAAGGACAGAATAATACAGAAAATTGAAACAGACAGGTGTACAATCCAAAAACTGTCCACATGAAGGTAGCTGTAGTACTACACAACTATAAGATTCGAAGAAAACGGTGTTTCGGACCTAGAGGCAGGAAAAATATAAAAAAATAGAGGAATCCAAATTCGGCGAGTAATAGATTAAATCTACTGAACTTTTTTTTACGTTATTGTAACTTTTCATTGAGGATGAGACTTTTGTTCTTGGAAGTATGCTTAAAATTCCCCAGCTCTTTGAGTACGTGGAGCCTATTACATTTCTTTCCTGTATGTGAAATGGAAAGTTCTCCAAAGTTTTTCGGTTTGTGACCGGAAAGTAGCAGATTATAATCAACAGTGGAATTATGTACATTAGTGCCCCTTTTCCTAACTAAATGTTCTTTGTACCTGACACTTAAAGATTTTCCAGTTTGTCCTATATAATAAATGGATCACGTATCCCAAATAATTTTATACACTCCTGAACTGTGTATAGAAATAGATGTGGACTTCAGACTGTGAATGAGATATTTTTGCAAATTACTGATAGTGTAAAATGTAACTTTGTATTTTGCAATTAGAAGGCGATGAATATTACGAAAAATAGGTCTACAAATGGAATCGAGAATTTTTTTTTCTTTTTTTTTTGCTTATTACTGTCAGAAACAGCATTGATGCCTAAAGAGGTTACTTTAGTGTCAGTTCCAGATTTGGAGATCTTGTCAACTATCGAGGGATCATAGCCGTTATGACTGCAATAGTTTTTGCTATATGCAGCTCTTCATTGAGCATTTCAGGTGTGAAGAAGGTACAGAAATTTCACGATCAGTGGCTGAATGGAAAAACGCTTTTTTTTTTTGTGGGAATGATGATGCACTGAACTAGTTGGCACGAATTGATCTCTATTAGTGGCTTTTAGAAAAATACCGAGAAAAAGTTTGTCGTTGTCAGTAGCAATACTGGGGTCTAAGTAATTAAACTGACGATCGATATGGCCTAATTCACAAGTGAAATTGATTTTTTCATGAAGACTTTTGGAAATATCGAACAGTTGCTGAATTCATTCCCAGGAACCACTGTATATGAGCAACATGTCATCCACATAGCGACCACATTAGAAAATACCCAGATGAGCAGCGAAAAAAAGTTACAGAAAAATTTCTCTGCTAGGGAACCGACGAAAATTTCGGCAAAGATGCCTGCTTTTGGGTTACCCATTGCCAGACCTTCAGGCCGATGGTGAAGTTTGCCATTGAAAATGAAATAATTGTATTTTACTTCTGGTCTTAGCAAGCGAATTAGGTGAGTGATTTGCTCGTCAGAAACACCTTTCTGAGAAATACGGGGGTTTTTTTCAACGACATTAATGGTTGCGTGAACACGTACGTTGGTTTAATGGTTCGTAATATCTAATTAAAACTATTTTGTATGTTAAGCACACTGCAGATTTTTGTTTTTACCGATTACATTTTGGCTATTGACAACAGAGTAATTATATGTGAAACAAATATTTTCTTTTACTTTATCGTGAAACATTTCTGTTATAAATTTTGAAATGGCACATGTAACAGGCCGCGACCGATAGGCGGTGCGACTTGAATTGTATTCGTGGCAACAATGTAAGCCACTGGGCTGATTAGTCAGATGTTGTTCCTAGCTGGGCATATCTGTCAAGGCTGGAATGTGTTTTTATTTTAGTTTTGACTTGAGCATAGCTGCTCTAAATTCTGACCATTGCTTACTCACTATGCAATTTTACGTGCGTACCCTTCCTACTCGTACATCATGACAGTTGTCATCTTACTTATTGTGTTTCTCTGTCACGCTCAATTTTCTATTTATTATTTCATAAGGATTCTCTAAATTTCATTCTGATGAAGACACACTTAGTAGGTGTCGAATCCTAGGTCAATGTACCGAATACTTATTTGCAAGCGGTTTTCTTGCCTATGTTTGAAAAATGCTGAGAAACAGCCACGTTCAAAACTGTAATGTTTCTTCCGGCTCAGGTAACTAAGGCTGTGTCAAGCACAAAGACATAAGAAGACAATTGTTCATCACAGGTATGGCTACTAATTTGAAAAAGTGTTGTGAAGAAAACGGACTTTTGCAGAGTTGCGTTAAATCCTATTTTGACATCAGACACTGCATAAAGAACTCAAAATCTTTTCGGTTTCTAGTTCCTAATATTAAAATTGAAATTAGTGTTTTATACAAGAAAAAGGACAGAGTGAATCAAGAGACCTATGTTTTGTTTCTTGAGCTCAATAAAATTTTTCATTTCACTTTTAATTTTAAATTGATTCATTTTGGGATTTTACTAATGACGGAGGAGATAATTGTAAGAAGTGTATTAGAAAAAGGCACGAGAAGAAACTGGTTAATCTTAAGAGTATTTTACCTGTAAAGAAGCCTGTTGTTAGTAGGTTTCAAAGGTATGAACAAAAGTTTTTCTACAGAATTCTGAATAAGACTGAAATAAATTTATTTCATTTCTGACTTGAGCAGAGCTGCTCTGAATTGCTTTCTAGCAATGTAGTTTTACGTAAGTAACCCTTGTACGTAATGACAACTGTCATTTTGGTTACTGTTTTTTTCTTATTTAGGTTTCTGTGTATTATCTTATAGGGTTTCTCAGAATTTCATTTTGGTGAGGGTACCTTAACAGATGTAGAAACCTAGGTCAGTGTATCAAACAGTTATTTGCATGTTGTTGGCTGTTTATTTCCTATGTCTAAAAATTATGTACGGTTCCTGGGAAACAGCTATGTTTCAAACTGTGACAGAGTGTTTAATTACTAATCACAATACCCTTTTCTCATTATTTGTAACAGCAGTTTCCCAATGTTCCTCTTTAAAGAATCACTAATAAGTTAGATCAGAAATTGACAACCCTCAACGGAAATGTAATAGTATCGCTGCTCCGCTACAGACAGTCGCAACAAAAAGCTCCCTAATCTGTAAATTGCAGCCGCAGTATCATCAGTATCATTATCAACATCAGTGTCATGAACATTGCATGTATTCAGATTATTCCTTCCCCGTTTCTTTCGATCTCTCTTTGTGTTAATAGCATTGATGCATACAAGCCGGAATTTCTGAAAAGGCGAAAACTTACTCCCAGTAACCTACTCGCAATCTATCGGAATGAGAATGTGATCAGTCTGAAATAGAAACGCGTATAGTCTTTTCGAACCTGGTTATCTTCCTTACATCTCCCCTTAGGGTGTGAAATAAAACACAGTAAATACCTCGACACAAATTTCACTGTTTATATTGCCACGACAGAAAGTCGCTGACCATACGTATTTCATCCCTCGCTAAATGGCTATCAGTGCTCAAGCGCAGACTCACTACTACATTGATGTCAACCACAGTTGACTCTAACATGTTTACTCGTTTGAGAACATAAGTCTCTAAATAATATTAAATCAAAGAAACCCACTAAACCCAAATACTTCATTCTCTTACCCTTCAGGATGAGGTGATTTTATTTTACATCAGCACGTATTTAGATTCTCCGCTCACACAAAACTAAACCTATATCTCACAGTCGGTATCTCAGACACATAAATGAACATATATAACATACTGGCGAAGTTTTATCTCAGAGAACAAAAAGTTTCTTTGTCTACACAGGTAGCGGCTGCTGCTCTTCTTATCTTCATTTAAAAATTGTGAATAGTTTATGTACTCGAAATTACTTTCGTCTGCAGATACAGCTGAGAACTAGTTGACCTTTAGCAACAGAGTACAATTTGTCATGGTTTGTTCTTTAACGAATCCTTTCAATGTAGTTTAGCAATAACGTACTGTCCATAGCAATCTTTTCAAATGCTTACTGTCTTCCGCTTAGAATGTAACTGTTTTTTGTACTATAGACTGCACTGTGCCATCGATCGGTGAAGACAGTTTTTCTCCTTTTTCCCAGATGCATGTATCTTTTCAAGATTTTGTGAAAGCTTCTTTGCATCTATCCAGAGTATGCGAACGCTTCGTAGGTAGCAAGTTTCCAATTTCGGATTGGGCTTTGTATCCTTTTTGCCATACAGGCGGTGTCTTATTCCTAGATTAATAGGACCAGAACATAATAAGATAAAAGCAAGCAAGCTCAGAGTTTATTTCCAATATTTTTTTTTATTACAGTGATGCTGTCCTGCATGGTTATTCTCAGCCGCCGGGAACTTTTTACGAATGCCTGTGTTCGCTGTATCTGTGATGTTCGAAACTTTTATCGTATATCACCACCGTATGCACAGCTATCCAGGCTGAGTGAAGACCAGCGCTGAGATTTCCGTACTCTCTGTCTTCTCCATGGTCTTGTCAACGTGCAATGTTCATCACATCCCTCCTCTACTTTAATGCTCCACATGACACAAACATCAATTCTCATCAGAGCAAAACCTTTTCTATACAACTCCATCGTTAAGCAACTTTCTCTAAGTCCTTCTCATTAGCAGGAACCCAACTTTACAATAACCACCCGCGTTATATTAGGGAAGTGAATAACCTTTGCAGTTTCAGAAGACAGTGAATGACACATGTACTAAAAGCATCATACCGTAGCCCTGTACGCATTCGTTACCCTTGTATATCTTTCTTTCCAACCAAATCTTTCTCATTTCCCTTTATCCCTAGCAGCTCCAGTCTCCTTAAATTTTCTCTCCACAGAACTCGCTATATCGGAAAATATTTATTTTGTACAATTGTAAATGTCTGCCGTACAAGTACTGTTGTTATTGTCATTATTTTTATTATTATCATTACAACTATTATCACTGCTAGTGGCATCAGAAGCATTAGCACGACTACTTCGGCTATTGACTTCATTAGTTCATAATCAGTATTATTTACTCGCGTTACCTCTATACCCACTGAAGTTAGTTCAATATTATTTGTCATATTAAAATGGATTCATGCAATTTTCATAGACTACACCAAGGCGTTCGACACAATCAATAAATACATTCCAATGAAGAGACTGGAAACCACCTTAGGTTTAAGACATTACCTGTTGCCAATCATTAGAGATATTCTCACTAACAACTGGGTGGAAATACATGATGGTATAGATAAGTCCAGCCTGATACTGCAAACAGCATGTTTCAAGGTCACCCACTGAGCCCCTTAGCCCCTTACTCTTCATCGTAGCTACGGCAGACATCAATGAGACAATAAAAGCTGACAATATATATCTGCTCATGTATGCAGACGACATGGCATTAACCTCAATTTCTGAGGATGATCTACAGAAAACCTATAGCCAGTTAGTGTACTGGGCATGAAAAAATGACCTATCCTTTAATGAAGAGAGGACAGTCTCCAGGACCTTCAGAAGAAGAGGAAGACCCGGCAGTTTCTACATTGGAGAGACGCCACTAAAGTCAGACACCAGTTTCACGTACCTAGGAGTTACCCTTCAGTCACAGGGAACATTATTCACACGCCACATAAACTACGGAGCCGGCGCCGCAACGAGAGCCATAAATGATATCAAGTCGATAGGCAAACTCTCCCTGGAAACAGCCCTACCACTGTTTGAACTCAGAGCCTGTTGGAATTTCAGAATTTCAAAACATATGGTTTCATCTGGACAGATCACGAAAAAAATAGAGAAGCTGAAGGCTACTTAATTAAAAAGGGTGCTATGTCTCTCCAAATACACACTCTCGCGGCTTGTGAATGAATTGGCCAGGGGGCCCTTCTTCACAGAAGAGATGTGACTGAAGTACTTACTACCAGTGACGACAGCCCACCAGGACATACTGACGGAATTACATGAGAAGAAACGCAAGATATGGAAGGATTTCTGTGTTACAGATGCCATGACAAACCGTGAATGGACGCAGGCAGGATACAAACTCCGCCACGTATTGACAAGACTCTCCGTGCATGGATTTCACCACAAAATGTGAATCACCCAGAGTTTTCACGAGCCCAACACGAGCTGTATATGTGCGAGGTGCGGCAACCTTTGTGAGAGATACGACGTGTTAACCTCTAGGAAGAAAACAAAATCGCTGGTGAAATTCTGTGGTGAATAAGAATAATAATATTGAATAGAGAATAATTCCTATACTTCACGCACTAAATGGCCAGTTTGGCTGCAATAAATCTATTATTATTATATTAAAATTCTATTTCTTGGGTAACTATGATGTAAAAAGGTACTATATGTGTGAAACCCTGGTCCTGTGTAGGAGATGGCCTAATAGCGCTGATCATATCCGGTTAAATAAATAAATGATCCCTCTAAGAAAATATGTTCCACGATTCACGGAAATAGTCGAAATTGCAGAAACAGAAGCCTACACGGGGATTTGCACCACGGCCCTCCCAAATGCGCCATCTCGCTCAATAGCAGAAGGAGAGTGCCCAAGGAGGACCGCCATTCATGCTGGTGATACTTCGGAGTCTTAATACCTGTTCTCAGATGCCGCTATTACAGCGAGAGCAATCAGAATGAGCAGTTATCAGTCAACAAAATTCAATATTATATTCAGTCATTAGTAATTAGAAATGATTTTTTCGAAGTGAGAACATTGACTCAATACCAGCTGAAGTATGAAATGTGGAAACTGGGCCGGCCAGGGTGGCCGAGCGGTTCTAGGAGCTACTATCTGGAACCGCGCGACTGCTACGGTCGCAGGTTCGAATCCTGCCTCGGGCATGGATGTGTGTGATGTCCTTAGGGTAGTTAGGTTTAAGTAAATCTAAGTTCTAGGGGACTGATGGACTCAGCAGTTAAGTCCCATAGTGCCCAGAGCCATTTGAACCATTTGTGGAAACTGGCATCATATATCATACGCGAGCAAATAATACAGTTTAGTCCACAACACTTACATCTACATCTACATCTACATCTACATCCATACTCCGCAAGCCACCTGACGGTGTGTGGCGGAGGGTACCTTGAGTACCTCTATCGGTTCTCCCTTCTATTCCAGTCTCGTATTGTTCGTGGAAAGAAGGATTGTCGGTATGCTTCTGTGTGGGCTCTAATCTCTCTGATTTTATTCTCATGGTCTCTTCGCGAGATATACGTAGGAGAGAGCAATATACTGCTTGACTCTTCGGTGAAGGTATGTTCTCGAAACTTTGACAAAAGCCCGTACCGAGCTACTGAGCGTCTCTCCTGCAGAGTCTTCCACTGGAGTTTATCTGTCATCTCCGTAACGCTTTCGCGATTACTAAATGATCCTGTAATGAGGCGCGCTGCTCTCCGTTGGATCTTCTCTATCTCTTCTGTCAACCCTATCTGGTACGGATCCCACACTGCCGAGCAATATTCAAGCAGTGGGCGAACAAGCGTACTGTAACCTACTTCCTTTGTTTTCGGATTGCATTTCCTTAGGATTCTTCCAATGAATCTCAGTCTGGCATCTGTTTTACCAACGATCAACTTTATATGATCATTCCATTTTAAATCACTCCTAATGCGTACTCCCAGATAATTTATGGAAATAACTGCTTCCAGTTACTGACCTGTTATTTTGTAGCTAAATGATAAGGGATCTTTCTTTCTATGTATTCGCAGCACATTACACTTGTCTACATTGAGATTCAATTGCCATTCCCTGCACCATGCGTCAATTCGCTGCAGATCCTTCTGCATTTCAGTACAATTTTCGATTGTTACAACCTCTCGATACACCACAGCATCATCTGCAAAAAGCCTCAGTGAATTTTCGATATCATCCACAAGGTCATTTATGTATATTGTGAATAGTAACGGTCAAATGACACTCCCCTGCGGCACACCTGAAATCACTCTTACTTCGGAGGACTTCTCTCCATTGAGAATGCCATGCTGCGTTCTGTTATCTAGGAACTCCTCAATCCAATCACACAACTGGTCTGATAGTCCATATGCCCTTACTTTGTTCATTAAACGACTGTGGGGAACTGTATCGAACGCCTTGCGGAAGTCAAGAAACACGGCACCTACCTGGGAAACCATCTCTATGGCCCTCTGAGTCTCGCGGACGAATAGCGCGAGCTGGGTTTCACATGACCGTCTTTTTCGAAACCCAGAAAAGTCATTATACTCGAACATAATACGTGTTCCAAAATTCTACAACTGATCGACGTTAGAGATATAGGTCTACAGTTCTGCACATCTTTTCGACGTCCCATCTTGAAAACAGGGATGACCTCTGCTCTTTTCCTGTGCCCTTTTCCAATCCTTTGGAACGCTACGCTCTTCTAGAGACCTACGGTACACCGCTGCAAGAAGGGGGGCAAGTTCCTTCGCGTACTCTGTGTAAAATTGAACTGGTATCCCATCAGGTCCAGAGGCCTTTCCTCTTTTGAGCGATTTTAATTGTTTCTCTATCCCTCTGTCGTCTATTTCGATATCTACCATTTTGTCATCTGTGCGACAATCTAGAGAAGGAACTACAATGCAATCTTCCTCTGTGAAACAACTTTGGAAAAAGACATTTAGTATTTCGGCCTTTAGTCTGTCATCCTCTGTTTCAGTACCATTTTGGTCACAGAGTGTCTGGACATTTTGTTTTGATCCACCTACCGCTTTGACATAAGACCAATATTTCTTAGGATTTTCTGCCAAGTCAGTACATAGAACTTTACTTTCGAATTCATTGAACGCCTCTCGCATAGCCCTCGTCACACTACATTTCGCTTCGCGTAATTTTTGTTTGTCTGCAAGGCTTTGGCTATGTTTATGTTTGCTGTGAAGTTCCCTTTGCTTCCGCAGCAGTTTTCTAACTCGGTTGTTGTACCACGGTGGCTCTTTTCCATCTCTTACGATCTTCCTTGGCACATACTCATCTAACGCATTATGTACGACGGTTTTGAACTTTGTCCACTGATCCTCAACACTATCTGTACTTGAGACAAAACTTTTGTGTTGAGCCAACAGGTGCTCTGAAATCTGCTTTTTGTCACTTTTTCTAAACAGAAAAATCTTCCTACCCCTTTTAATATTCCTATTTACGGCTGAAATCATCGATGCCGTAACCGCTTTATGATCGCTGATTCCCTGTTCTGCGTTAACTTTTTCAAATAGTTCGGGTCTGTTTGTCACCAGAAGGTCTAATATGTTATCGCTCCGAGTCGGTTCTCTCTTTAACTGCTCAAGGTAGTTTTCAGATAAAGCACTTAAAAAAATTTCACTGGATTCTTGGTCCCTGCCACCCGTTATGAACGTTTGAGTCTCCCAGTCTATATCCGGCAAATTGAAATCTCCACCCAGAACTATAACATGGTGGGGAAATCTACTCGAAATATTTTCCAAATTATCCTTCAGGTGCTCAGCCACAACAGCTGCTGAGCCAGGGGGCCTATAGAGACATCTAATTACCATGTCTGAGCCTGCTTTAACCGTGACCTTCACACAAATCATTTCACATTTCGGATCTCCGTCAATTTCCTTCGATACTATTGCACTTCTTATCGCTATAAACACGCCTCCCCCTTCACTGTTCAGCCTGTCTCTGCGGTATACATTCCAATCTGAGTTTACCAGTTGATTACTGTTTACGTCTGGTTTCAGCCAATTTTCCGTCCCTAGTACTATATGGGCGTTGTGACCGTTTATTAATGAGAGCAGTTCTGGGACCTTTCTATAGACGCTCCTGCAGTTTACTATTAGCACATTAATATTGTTATTCCCTGTTGCATTTTGCCTACTCCTACCTTGCCGCGTCTCAGGAGGCGTCTTGTCGGGCCTAGGGAGGGGATTCTCTAACCTAAAAAACCCCCATGTGCACTCCACACGTACTCCGCTACCCTTGTAGCCGCTTCCGGCGTGTAGTGCACGCCTGACCTATTCAGGTGGACCCTACATTTCTCCACCCGATAGCGGCGGTCGAGAAATTGGCACCCGAGATCTCCGCAGAATCGTCTGAGCCTCTGGTTTAAGCCTTCCACTCAGCTCCAAAACAGAGGACCGCGATCGGTTCTGGGAACGATACTACAAATAGTTAGCTCTGATTCCACCCCGCGAGCGAGGCTTTCCTCCTTCACCAATTCCGCCAACCGCCTGTACGAACTGAGGATGACCGCTGAACCCAGACGGCAGGAGTCATTGGTGCCGACATGAGCAACAATTTGCAGTCGGGTGCACCCAGTGCTCTCTATCGCCGCCGGTAGGGCCTCCTCCACATCTCGGATGAGACCCCCCGGCAAGCAGACAGAGTGAACACTGGCCTTCTTCCCCGACCTTCCCACTATTTCCCTAAGGGGCTCCATCACCGGCCTAACGTTGGAGCTCCCAATAACTAATAAACCCCTCCCCCCGTGTGCCTGCTCGGACCTTGCTGAAGGAGCAGCCACATGTCCACTCACAGGCAGAGCGGGCGACGCCACACGGCCAGCCTCCACATTGACTCTCCGCCTCGTGCGCCGCGAACGCCGCTGAACCCGCCACTCCCCTTGGGGAGAGGGTGGCCCAACCGCGCCCGGTACCCGCGAAGATGTCTCGACAGCAGAGACAGTGGCAGAAGCATGTAACACCTGGGGTGTACCTTGCGACGCACCAGACTCCCCACTGCCGCTACACTCCGAGGCAGCAGCCTGAAGACTGCTGACCGCGGCCATCAACACGCTCAGCTGTTCGCGAACAGTGGCCAGCTCCTCCTGCGTCCGTACACAGCAGTCACACATCCTATCCATCCTAAGGAATCAATTTACTGAAGAGAGTTAATCAACCTTTAACTAGAATGCTAATTCACTAAAGGCGGCTGTTTATTCACTAAACTGTGGTTGCTAGCCACTTCTTTCAGAAAACAATGAAAATAGCACTACCTGTCTCTGGACTGTATTGAAAACAAACACTAGCACTACTGGCACTATGGTTGACTAAAGGGACTCTCTCTGACTGTATTCAAAACAAACACGAAATCTATGGAACACTATTAATAGCACCCGACAATTAAAGCTTCCTAAAAACAAATACACACGGAAGAAGAAGTGACAAGTAAGAAAAATACCGTTAATATTTAAATTAAGGTAGCTCGCTGCACAGCAGACGTGAAGCAGACGGCAGTTACGACGACACTGACACTGACTATGGCTGACTAAAGGGACTCTCTCTCTGACTGTATTCAAAACAAACACGAAATCTATGGAACACTATTAATAGCACCCGACAATTAAAGCTTCCTAAAAGCAAATACACACGGAAGAAGAAGTGACAAGTAAGAAAAATACAGTTAATACTTAAATTAAGGTAGCTCGCTGCACAGCAGACGTGAAGCAGACGGCAGTTACGACGAAAATATACTCCTCTAACTATATTTAGTGCCTCGTTGTCAATCAGGAATAAAAATTATTCTGAAATACGAATGTTTTTCATAATCTAATTGCATTCGTAAGGAATCGCGTTTCCCTGGCCATAGTATTTATTCTGGAGGAGCCACTGTGTGTTGTCCTGATCTTTTCCCAGGACAGTTTTACGCACTGCGACAGTATTACGGCTTAGGAAAGCAACTAGCACGAGTGTGGACTGTAGCCCTAATGGGGAAGTGAGGTAACCGGATAAGGTGAGCTCCTGCACGGCCATGCAATTAGGAAGCCTCTCGGCTTCCGTTTCCAGCCTTATTGGCTTTCGGAGAAACTTGCGTATTTTTTCCAGCTAACACTCTGAAAATGTTATCTCTCTACTACCACTGCATGTAATCTGACTCAGGATAAACTTGTGTTCACTGCTTTACCCAGAATACAGCGATTTTAAATGAACCTGGAGATTGCTTAAGAAAATCTCGGGAATTGCGAAGTAGTGTGTGCTTCCTAGAACAACGAGAAAATCAAATAAAACTTTGAAATCGGCGAGACTGGTAGAGTAGTGATGAAATAGGGCTCGTAATCGGGGAAATGAGGGTGCCTAAATTCCCTTTCAGCCATCTTGATTGAGGTGCAGTGTGCACAAAAGACACTCCTGGAAATGGAAAAAAGAACACATTGACACCGGTGTGTCAGACCCACCATACTTGCTCCGGACACTGCGAGAGGGCTGTACAAGCAATGATCACACGCACGGCACAGCGGACACACCAGGAACCGCGGTGTTGCCGGCGAATGGCGCTATCTGCGCAGCATTTGTGCACCGCAGCCGTCAGTGTCAGCCAGTTTGCCGTGGCATACGGAGCTCCATCGCAGTCTTTAACACTGGTAGCAGTGGACGTGAACCGTATGTGCAGTTGACGGACTTTGAGCGAGGGCGTACAGTGGGCATGCGGGACGCCGGGTGGACGTACCGCCGAATTGCTCAACACGTGGGGCGTGAGGTGTACACACTACATCGATGTTGTCGCCAGTGGTCGGCGGAAGGTGCACGTGCCCGTCGACCTGGGACCGGACCGCAGCGACGCACGGATGCACGCCAAGACCGTAGGATCCTACGCAGTGCCGTAGGGGACCGCACCGCCACTTCCCAGCAAATTAGGGATACTGTTGCTCCTGGGGTATCGGCGAGGACCATTCGCAACCGTCTCCATGAAGCTGGGCTACGGTCCCGCACACCGTTAGGCCGTCTTCCGCTCACGCCCCAACATCGTGCAGCCCGCCTCCAGTGGTGTCGCGACAGGCGTGAATGGAGGGACGAATGGAGACGTGTCGTCTTCAGCGATGAGAGTCGCTTCTGCCTTGGTGCCAATGATGGTCGTATGCGTGTTTGGCGCCGTGCAGGTGAGTGCCACAATCAGGACTGCATACGACCGAGGCACACAGGGCCAACACCCGGCATCATGGTGTGGGGAGCGATCTCCTACACTGGCCATACACCACTGGTGATCGTCGAGGGGACACTGAATAGTGCACGGTACATCCAAACCGTCATCGAACCCATCGTTCTACCATTCCTAGACCGGCAAGGGAACTTGCTGTTCCAACAGGACAATGCACGTCCGCATGTATCCCGTGCCACCCAACGTGCTCTAGAAGGTGTAAGTCAACTACCCTGGCCAGCAAGATCTCCGGATCTGTCCCCCATTGAGCATGTTTGGGACTGGATGAAGCGTCGTCTCACGCGGTCTGCACGTCCAGCACGAACGCTGGTCCAACTGAGGCGCCAGGTGGAAATGGCATGGCAAGCCGTTCCACAGGACTACATCCAGCATCTCTACGATCGTCTCCATGGGAGACTAGCAGCCTGCATTGCTGCGAAAGGTGGATATACACTGTACTAGTGCCGACATTGTGCATGCTCTGTTGCCTGTGTCTATGTGCCTGTGGTTCTGTCAGTGTGATCATGTGATGTATCTGACCCCAGGAATGTGTCAATAAATTTTCCCCTTCCTGGGACAATGAATTCACGGTGTTCTTATTTCAATTTCCAGGAGTGTAATTTAGCCCGTACTTTCTCAGGTGGTATGGAAGCGGAGAGACAACTGTAGAGCCTATAGCTAGCGAGTCTCTGATTGTCGTGTTAGTCAGTTACGCCACTATCGCTAATAATTTAAGAAGTAAATAATCTATCGCTGTAGCACCAAAAAATGAAGGCAGCGCATAAATAACTGAGATGGCCGCTTAAAAAGCACGGAACACATGGAGCAGGCGACAGCAAACTATTGCTGCTGTCCCTTCCTAGAAAAGCGAACGACTTGTTCAGTTCTGAATATTGAATATAACATTCATCGGGGAAGTGTCATTTACCTCTAAAGAAAATTTTCGTGTTAATTTTAAACGATAATTTCCCTCCCTCACCCGATGGTCTTGTGAGGATTAAATCACTAGATTTCACAATAAGTAAAATCAGTTATAGGTCTGCTCCATGTGATGGTAGTGCTGACTCAATAGTGGCATGTTTTACTGTTGTTATACATTAGCTGCGTTAGTCCTTTGAACACCGTTTTTTTTCGTCAAGGGATTTTATTGCAAGTTTTGAGTGGTCCGTATGAATGTAGGAGGGAAAAAGCTACCCTTCAAACAGACCAAGGTGTGGAGATTATACGTAGAACGTCACGTATTTCTCAGCTACAAAGAGCATTAAGGAAGACCATCCAGTTCAAAAACTACATCAAAAGCGTGACAGCTGCGTGAATGATGCGTCATGACCGTTGTACCCTAGTTGATGATATTGCAAATGAGTTCAACATAAGCAGCTGTTAAGCATGTGAAACTGCCTACGAATCTCTAAGGTATTGCAACGTTAGTTGTATACCAAGACTGCTAACATAAAAAGGCAAAGAAAATGTTGAGAAATGCTTAACGCAAATTCTTCTCAATCCATATTCTGTACTCATCTCACTGTTCATTCCATTCAGCAGATTGTTTTATTCTTGATGGATAACAGTGTCATGAGAGAATCTTACATTATTGTGTGGGTCAAGAGCGTTAGTGGAATCGCTCACTCATAGACCAGGAGGAGGAACCACTTCCTCACTGGGACGTAACTTTAGAGGAGGTGGTAGCTAGAATCTCTTGGCGAGCCATTACTGAAATGTTGGAAATTTGTGGTAAGGTCTTATGGGACCAAACTGCTGAGGTCATCGGTCCCTAAGCCTACACACTACTTTATCTAACTTAAACTAACTTAAGCTATGCCCGATGGAGGTCTCGAACCTCAAAACGGGGGAGCCACACATACCGTGCAAGGTGTCTCAAACCGCGCGGCTACCCCGCGCGGCCATTATTGAAACATTTCTGTTCACAGTAGTTCTTTATTCATTTTAGTACAGAGTCGGGGTTACAGAAGGCAGGAGGTTATTGCCCCTCGATGATGTCAGTGGCTGCTGGAGCGTAATGTGGCGTGGTCAGCAATTGTGGGCTCGGGAGTCAGTTCAGTATACCTTCACAACCACATGCTGCGGCGTCAGTGGGGATGCCACCGAAGTGTGGCAGACATAGCTCCTCACAGCTTGACTAATTCGTGATAGCCGTGTACCTCACTGGGATAGGTGGTGTTTAAACTGTAACATCCGGCACAGTCTAAGTCGAAGACGTTTGGTTCCACTGGAAAGTGATCAGCGACGACAGAGGACCTCAGCACCGGTGTAAAACAATAGAAAGACCAGGTCGCCTCTATCCCCGACTTGAACATGCGTCCCACCAAGGATTTGGCTGTTAGCAGGAGATAATTGTGCGAAGGCACCAGGAGTAACACGCCCAGGGGTACAACTGGTGGGGACCCTTAAAACTGTTCTCGCGTTGACCGTGTGCCCTTTCAAATGGCTACCAAAAAAAAGTCTTAAGTGACTTTTACAAAATCGAAAATTTCACATATAACTAACGCACCGAAATAAATTTCACACTCTGAGACATAATCTCATTTCTAATACCGTTCGAATACAATGATTTCGTGCTTGGGCCAGATGCAGTGTCGCATGCAGTGGTAGTCAATTGGTGCCAACAATATGACCAAGATCGCACAGACGTGGGTGATACGGATCTGGAAGTACAGATCTTCCGATTTATATCTTCCCAGTAATCTGAAAGAACGTCTGGGGGCAAAGAGATTTTTCAGCAATGTGGACGTTGAGTACCGGTTCTAGAATGACTTAGGGACCAAGAAGTGGATCTTTAGCGGCGTGAAACTGAATAATTGATGGAAAGTTCCGACCATTGATAACGGAGAATTTTTAACTATGTCCAAAAACAGTGTGTTGACTCTGTGTCAGTTTTAAGTGTACTGCAGCATTCAACAAAAGCTACTCAACCTGCCATAATAATGTGTAATTTATTTTTGGAAGTCTCCTCCTATATCACGCATCCATCCATGTAGCGCACACCCATTTTTCTGAGGATTTCAAACAATTTGTATTGGCAGACGCCTTTCCTACGCGAGTAAATTTTGTGAGGAGTTACTGATTTAACTTGTCTGGTTTTAATTTGAATCGCAGTGTCATGTGCTCCTCTGGTCCTACCACTTCTTCTAGAGCCAAGAAAATTGTATCATCTCCTCAGTTTTCTTTTCCATTATTCTGTGTATTATTCTAAACTAAAATTTGACGAATTATCTGTCAAGTTGAATACGGTTACATTTATGACAGTTACAACCCCTACTATCTTCTGGATTATTATTTCAGAAATCCGATAGTAGGTCTCCAGGTTGAGATACCACGTGCTGACAAAGCAGTAAGGAGCGGTAATCACAACGTGGAAGGATCAGGGTTATAAATTGAGAAATATGTATTCGTGAGCTAACAGTTTCTTTTATTCATACACCCATTAATGCTTTTAAGGTTTCCGACAAAGTTACCTTACAGCTGATTATTACGCCTGGTGTTTTTCTACTAACTACTGCAATACGTACGCAATAATAAAGAAGACTATGCTGTACATGTAAGTATGGAAACGGAAACATGTAATACGTGTCGCAAAGTGCGACAGTTCACTATAGTGGTACGTTTGTGTTCTCGGGCTGTGATACGTATAGTTAAATACGTCAGCGTTGTCCCTTATTATCAATAAATATGGAACGCGTTGTACATTATAAATGATCTAATGTAAGACGGAGTGTCAGCTGTCGACATCTGTAAACACTTAAATGACATGTTGCACATTTGTGACATGAACACGCCCTTCCGAAACACTGATACTGTCGCAGGATAATTCCGTATACAATTTACACACTGAACACTTTATTCTTGTTTTAATATTTTGACGATCGATTTATGTCAACCAATTGCCTTACAGACATTTCAGAAAACGCGAAATTGGTTGATGAGAGGAGATAGATTCTCGTTTTCCAAGATTAAAATGATATTTTTGGCCGATTCGTGGAAGCGTGGGACTACTTATGAACATTATAGTGAGTTATAGATTTCTAACACTTTTCCCGTAAGTCTGAAACTTCATTACAAATGTAAGATAGGGTCACGTGTAGTAAGAGGAGAATTTTTTGTGCCGATGGTAGGTTATATCTGGAAAATAGTGTATCCAGTTGCCATCGAATGAAATATGAATGCAGATAACTTTAAATGTCACAACTTCATAAAGTTGGTCTCCGTGAGGTAGAGGATCCACACTATTCTCATCGAAATTTGACAGAATAGTGAATGTGAGTCATTGCAAAAACTTGATATTTCTTGAAGAGTATTTACAATTCTAATATTCTTCATGATTAGTTACTTATATGCTGTGAACATAAGAAAATTTAAACATATGTTATCGAAATTCGTACTATCCAGTAATGGTCCAGCAAATCAGGGGCAGTCAGGAGTGACCAACATTTATCGGTTGCTAATATTTCGGGTTTGAAATGTTTATTCTTCTTCCGAGCGAACCATAAAGAATGACTGTAAAGCGCTCCCGTCCTCATATTCCGGTAGGGCGACCCAATCGCGGATGAGTACGCAGATAATCACGACGCAGTAAATCCTATTGTATTCACGGGTGGCACACACATATGCTGCCGTGACGCTCTCTGTGAAAGATGTGTCACAAAGTCTGTTCGGCAAGGGAACAGTCACGCGGTTCATGAGTGATATATATTTCCAACGCCGCATCCCACATTTTCTCAATGTTTAAACGATCATCGCGACTAATTAAATAACTCGTCAAATTTATTTCTGTGACCCTTGAGAATCGAATCACAAAAGGATTACAATAATGTCAAAACCTGGACGTTCTCGTATTCCATACGAGAATAGAGTGATCGCCGATGACGGATTTATTTTTAGACTGCCGTTTACGATCGTCCTATAAAATGAATTAACACATTAATATGCTTCGAATTTGATCGATCACCAACATGGAAACACAGTTTACTAACCATTCAACAGAAAGCTTACAACAGAATAAAGCTAATAACTGTACTAAACTGTCGGATATTGGGATGGAGTCCTTAACAGTCGTCCTTACCTGTAAATCCCTGATTGGCTATAGAAATCTAGCATGTTTTTCCGCTCCTCCAGCTTTCTTAGATCCTGTTACGTCACGCCCTCCAAATAGCCTGCCAGACCCAATTGCTCTCCTATACACGAAACCACTAATAACTTATAACGTTCCCCACTTATCTCTTCCGTGCTGAAAACCTGCCAATATTATACATTAACAGCAAATTTGATGCTTAACACGTTACAGATTTCACCTACTTTCCGATCCTCATATACCGCCACGCCTATACTGATTCTTCCAATGCTACTCCTACACATTTCCACATCCTCTCTTAACACACCTTTAATCACCTGCCCTTGCCAATCCAATATACATACCAATATTGCCACCTGTAGAAGGACTCATCTCTCCTCCCGTTGTCAGTGATCTCCTCCTTATCAATCCTCTCCACTCACACGCTAAGGTTTGGTTCGAAACCTCAACCCTCATCACTCTCACAAACATCCACCTACATAACGTCCATCAACGATCTAACAATTAAATTCCTTTCAAGGAGTGTGGCTGATTTTCTTCCCCATTCTGAAAACAGTCCGAGCTTGTGCTCCGTCTCTGACGACCTCAGTGTCCACGGGACTTCAAACCCTACTCTTCTTTGCTTCCTCTTCAGCTCATACTCATCTTCGGTTTGAACTGCAAAGCCTTGCTGATCTTCCATAGTGGACAGACATTATCGTCAAGGACCCTTTAGAATTGTTCAAGTTCTCCCTGGAGATGATCCTCATCAGCAGTCATATGGGCCGTGTGTAACGGTGTATTCAGGACACTATTGGGCTGCGCAGATGGATTACAGTAGCCCGGCAGCACGTGTAGACTCGTATGTATAGGGATGTGAAAGGTACCCTGTCTGAGATTGTCATCAGTATTACGGTGAACCAAGATACCAAACAGAAATATCCTTCCATTCTTTTCAGTTCCCTAATAAATCGGAGCTCCACATGAAGTCAAATCAGAATAAGTAACAATTGAAGAATTTTGTCCTCATCGGAGGTCATACTAGAAAACTGTCATCCACATACATTCGAAATTTGGGCTCAAAATTTGCTGCGTCCAATGTGTTCCCCTCAGAATCTACCATAATGTAGGCATCCAAGTGAGACGAAGGGCTTCCAATTTAAACCTTAACAATTTTTACATAAAATGTGTATTAAAAGAACATCTTGAGGAGAGCAGAAATTGAAACAAGATTATGATCATTGTCTCTTTTGTTTATCAGTGAAGGAAAGGACTCAGCTAGTGGTATACATGAAGGTTCATATCTAACAATTAGTTGTTAGTTTACATGCCTCATTTGCAACTACTAAGTTCGTCACGAAGGATTTTGGAATTCCAGCTCTACTCGATGTTTTAGTTCGTACTGGCTCTTTCTGAAGACGTTAAGTCCAGGAATGAAACAGTGAGAAGCAAAAGAAATTGCATACAGCATATACTGAAACTGGTGGCCACTTCGTAACATCGAACTGCCTGAAGTGACTTTTAAACGCTTGTCTCATCATACACATTTCCTTTTGATATAGATTCTACTATCTATAATCTTGAAATTATAAATTGGGTTCATATAATGAAAACGTATCTTAATTTTCACTTATTTATGACTCAAGACCTACAAGTGTAAATCTGCTGCGTTTGTTATTCACACGCTACTCAAGAATGGATGTAAAAACTACTTCTTCAACTGGCGTTAAGGTTGCAGATGCGAATTGAATGCAGGAATGAAGTTACAACGTAATCAGTTTCTGCCTAGAACGTCCCAGCATTCACATGAAGTGTTTTATGGGAACCACTAGAAAGCTGGGTCAGAATAATTTGACATGGATTTGAACCCTGCTGATCGAGCATACACTTTTGCTGCGTGCACCAGGTCGCTTCGGGTTGCAAACGCCATTATGTTTTCTGTACTGCCACCCTGTTTCGGAGTATATCCGATATGTACATCATGTTTGAGGTACAGTTATATAGCCCTTGGAATTATTATTACAGTACAGTAGAAAAGTTTACCCACGGATTGAGACAATCGCGATTTGTCCATTTAGCTGGATATGTGAAGAGAGGATGTGTGTGCAGAAGTGTGCTTTTACCAACTAGCATTGACGTAGTATCATCCCAGATTCTTCCGTGTTTAAATATCTTAAAAACACGAAGAGGTATATCTTGTTTCATGTTAAATTTTCTAATTTATACATAATAAATTACTCATTCAATAGGACCTCCAACATGGCAATGAATTTATAAAATGCAACAGCAGATCACATAATTACAACATCTCGATGACATAAAATGCACTGGTTAAATAAGTTCTGTTTTATTTATGGCTAAAAATCAAGAACTGAGTGTGTTTGTGACCCCGAATTCTACACTAAGTACGTATGAAGTTAATTTACAACTAAAGTGTACTTATTTCATTGAAAGACCCTAACACAATTCACACCAAATCATTTGAATGAACCTCAGCAAGACTCGTGTCTGAATTCCTGACTTCTGAAAACTAAATTTGTGTTTTTCAGTGAGATGTTTTCTACATCTAAATCTACATCCATTCTCCGCAAGCCACCTGACGGTGTGTGGCGGAGGGTACCTTGAGTACCTCTATCGGTTCTCCCTTCTATTCCAGTCTCGTATTGTTCGTGGAAAGAAGGATTGTCGGCATGCTTCTGTGTCGGCTCTAATCTGTCTGATTTTATCCTCATGGTCTCTTCGCGAGATATACGTAGGACGGAGAAATATACTGCTTGACTCTTCAGTGAAGGTATGTTCTCGAAACTTTAACAAAAGCCCGTACCGAGCTACTGAGCGTCTCTCCTGCAGAGTCTTCCACTGGAGTTTATCTATCATCTCCGTAACGCTTTCGCGATTACTAAATGATCCTGTAATGAGGCGCGCTGCTCTCCGTTGGATCTTCTCTATCTCTTCTGTCAACCCTATCTGGTACGGATCCCGCACTGCTGAGCAGTATTCAAGCAGTGGGCGAACAAGCGTACTGTAACCTACTTCCTTTGTTTTCGGATTGCATTTCCTTAGGATTCTTCCAATGAATCTCAGTCTGGCATCTGTTTTACCAACGATCAACTTTATATGATCATTCCATTTTAAATAACTCCTAATGCGTACTCCCAGATAATTTATGGAATTAACTGCTTCCAGTTACTGACCTGTTATTTTGTAGCTAAATGATAAGGGATCTTTCTTTCTATGTATTCACAGCACATTACACTTGTCTACATTGAGATTCAATTGCCATTCCCTGCACCATGTGTCAATTCGCTGCAGATCCTCCTGCATTTCAGTACAATTTTCCGTTGTTACAACCTCTCGATACACCACAGCATCATCTGCAAAAAGCCTCAGTGAACTTCCGATGTCATCCACAAGGTCATTTATGTACATTGTGAATAGTAACGGTCCTATGACACTCCCCTGCGGCACACCTGAAATCACTCTTACTTCGGAGGACTTCTCTCCATTGAGAATGACATGCTGCGTTCTGTTATCTAGGAACTCCTCAATCCAATCACACAATTGGTCTGATAGTCCATATGCTCTTACTTTGTTCATTAAACGACTGTGGGGAACTGTATCGAACGCCTTGCGGAAGTCAAGAAACACGGCATCTACCTGGGAAACCGTCTCTATGGCCCTCTGAGTCTCGTGGACGAATAGCGCGAGATGGGTTTCACACGACCGTCTTTTTCGAAACCCATGCTGATTCCTACAGAGTAGATTTCTAGCCTCCAGAAAAGTCATTATACTCGAACATAATACGTGTTCCAAAATTCTACAACTGATCGACGTTAGAGATACAGGTCTATAGTTCTGCACATCTGTTCGACGTCTCTTCTTGAAAACGGGGATGATCTGTGCTCTTTTCCAATCCTTTGGAACGCAACGCTCTTTTACAGACCTACGGTTTTCATCAAGCATTTACTTCTTACTTGATGTCTACAGTCCCTCATTCCTGGCCGTTCGAAAATGCTGTTTCCTAAAATTAATCTTGTGTTTGGGTTCAATGAGGAAAAGCACTTTGCTTACGCTTAAGACTGCAAGGGATATATATATGGTGCGTGTACAATTTTCAACAAGTTACATGATAGCTGTTTATCTTTGTTGTACTGTTAACTAAAAGAAGAATCTTGAGGAACGAATTATTTTTCCAAACAGAATTTAAAAAAGGCTACACGTTCTACGTGTTGTTTACTACCTCTGGCTTCTTGAGATCTTAATGTAGGTGACTGTGAAATTTTCAGAGATGCAGAATTTCATTATTTAAGATTGACACATTCCTTTTATAAATAACAATTCATTATTTAGTAATTTAAGAACAGACCCCTGTATTTGCCTTCATTAGTTTCTTAATTCTCTGTCCACTTGCGAAGTTTTTCATAGAATATAATTCTCGTTTAGAATATGGTGTTCCTACAACAATCAGTTATCGTAAGCGATTCATCCAGACTGAGCTCCGTCTCCAAGAGCAAGTTATAAAGTATTAAATTTATTTCGCAGAATTGTCGTAAGTATTTCTGCACAACATGCTGAGGTTAATAAGAAATAGAAAGATTTGTCACAATCGTTAGTCAGAGATTAATGTTTATTCTTATAAAATTTGAGAACTCATTAACGACTTGTATATTATAACAGCTCGCTGAAACTATACTTTTAATTCTTAAATTTAATTAAAGATTATTTTCTGCTGAAGTAGAGGCTTGTAGCTGATTTATCTAGCTTTTGGTAGCAATTAATGACTTCTGCCTACTCAGTACCAATGTTGACCTTGACTTACGTAATAGCTTTTCTTTCATCGGGACTACTAGTACAACCATGGATCATGTTACTGTTTTGAGTTACCTTATTCGGAAGAAGGTCCATTCGGAAACCACGGAAAGCTTAAATGAAACTCCTTCGAATATGGGTTTCAGACACAATTTCAGGTAAGAACTCTTGACAAACAGTGGCTGAATCGGCATTATGTGAGATTAGATACAGTCATTACTACTCGATTTGTCTTTCGAAACTGATTTGATTTTTCAGATTGCATATCAAGTTTACGTAGAGTATAATAACGTTTGTTGATTAGAGAGTGGCCGAGCGGTTCTAGGCGTTACAGTCTGGAACCGCGCGACCGCTACGGTCGCAGGTTCGAATCCTGCCACGGGCATGGATGTGCGTGATGTCCTTAGGTTAGTTAGATTTAAGTAGTTCTAAGTTCTAGGGGACTGATGACCTCAGAAGTTAAGTCCCATAGTGGTCAGAGCCATTTGAGCCAAGAGTGCCCAAAACATATCTATGCATTGATTTCATTCGGTTTATGGAACTCAGTATGTACAACTGTTTGTAAAGCACAAAATATAATATTTTCACTTAGGAAACAATGTTTAGATGGTCAGAGATTAATGTTCTTTGTGTTAAAAATCAAAATGTTAATCATTGCACAAGACTGATACTTCAAAATTGTTTCGATTGGATTAAATTTTTTCTAAGTCACGAAGTTACAAGAGGTTGTCCAGTACGTAAATTTGTTTGCGCTGATTCATAGAAGAACCTGACGAAAATAGTCCATATTATTCGGAATAGAGTCGGGCTTACCTTAAAACAATTACAATACTATTGGAGGAAAACTTGTGGGTGTAAATGCTGCTGCCTTCGTCACAACGTCTAGTAGATGCTGGAGGGTAGATGGTGATGAATCTCGGGGTGTTGGCCATGGTCTTCCAAAGGACCTTTGTTAAATCCAGCCTAATTGTCAAATAAGGGTTGCCCTGCAAAGTGCTTTCTCAAATCACCAGACAACATTCGAGAAAACCGTATCAATGAGTTTTATTACGAAAGGAAGAAAAACGTAACTTTTTTTTACACAGGTGTGTTGCAAGCAAAGGGCGACAGACAAAATAAGAAATCTCTTCAGTATAACAATTCCCAAATTGGTGCTACATAGATATTTACACTCGAAGTAACGAGTGTCGACGCTCCTATCTAAGTCGCTAGTCTTGTAGCTGTGGTAGAACTGCGCCGCGACCGGTCGGGCGCGGCGCTTATATCCTCACCACATAGGGTTCGTTGCCGTCACGTTGTCATCCTGGAGAGGGGTCGGGCAGCGTGCAATTATCTGACGTCGTCTCACTGCCATCTCTTCGCTGTCATTCCCGAATGCCATGCGGCGCTTGACTTAACGCCGTGACAATCTTGACCACGGAATGGAATGACCGGAAGGAGGATGGTCATGTGGATGAATGCTAAAAGGAACCCGTACAGCTCCATGCCTTTGGAGTTGGCATAAATACAAAACAAAGAAAATCACTGGTGCAAAACAAGAAATACTGCTGAAATAAAAAGGGTTAGTACGAAACAACTATTTTAATAAATCACTGCATAATTGTAATGAGTTCGATGGACTCGAACGAGGTACTTTACAAAAGACTAAGCTGATTCTATGGTATGTACACTTCACACTCATGTATTACGGCCATACATAACCGAATTCGTACATTTAAGTAGTACATTATTTGCATAAGCGTTCACTGGTTCGGCAACAGTACCATGAAGTTAGTTCATTGTCATGCTGGATTTCGGCATAATACCATGGTGTTCGGCTAATAATTACTCTGAAAGTAGGGATTATTCCCTCAACGGCTCTGCTGCAGGTATTGTTTCTATGATTTACTCAATGTCTCTTACATATATCAGCAACACCTACAAATGAATTTAGTTGCCCTTTTGCGTTGACAGTCGCTTAGATTCTATTTATTCCTCTCGCTTGTATTTCTTTCATAGAAAGATACGCAAGATAATATATTAGAGAAGTGAAAGGGTTACCACATCCGAATCAGTGAATTCAGCGCAGCGCAACTTCACCCTACACTCAACGTTTATGCAATAGAAATTAGTGTAAGTTGGGAACCGGAGTCCAAGCCATCATACCAGAACCTGAACCACTCCTCTCGCCATTACTAGCTAGCTCAGCACGTAACACACGTGTCCGAGGCAAGACTACAATTACCTATCCGACATTAAAGATACCCCTCCTAGAGTGAACTAAATCAGGACACAAAACGTTACATGTCACGGAAGGGTGGTGAATCTGTAGTAATCTGAAGTTGTTTCCTCAAAAGCTTTGAAATGCCTAACACAAGGATAGAAACAATAGAAAGCGCTTTTTAAAACTGAATAAATGCTCAGTTGTCAAAAAATTTAGATTATCTTAGTTGCAAAACAAGCTTCTTTCCTCGCACGACCAGTGGAAAATTTTTGCCAAAAGCCGATATAACTGTGAGAAATTAAGGGTTTGGCTAAATTCGATACTCCCCCTCAGGTAGTTAAAACAAAAGTCGATAAACGAAAACTGTGCTTTCGTTCTGAGAGACGAGAGGGGAGAGAATTTTATAAAAATAGAAACCACACCCGGGAGAAAACTGTTCTCGGGGTAGAACGAGACAAATTACATTAAAATTACATGACTTACTATTTTCAATATTTGATGAGCAACGAAATACTACCAGTGACACGGGAGGCTGTATTTTTGTAACAACAGATGTACATGCACATATACGGCTGCAAGTTTACTTCTGCATCTACATTTCTTTCTACATCTGTGTTCTGCACATCACTGTGAAATGCATGACAGAGAGTCTCTTCCATTGTACCAGTTATGTGGGCCTCCTCCCGCTGCGTTCACGTATAGAGTGCGAGTAGAGTGATAGTTTAAAAGGACCGCATGTGCGCTGTAAATAATATAATCTTGTCCTCGCGACCCCATCTGAAGCGATACGAGGGAGCTGTATTTTTTTTTTTAGGTGATTCACTTACAGCTGGTTTATGAAACTTCAAAAAGTGACTTTCTCGGGATGGTTTGCGTGTGTCTTCAAGTGTCTGCCAGTTCAGTAACTATAGCATCTGCTTCACAAGTTTCCATGGGTCGAACATACCTTTGATCATTCTTGCTGCCCTCTGTGCACAACCTAAATTTCGTGTTAGTCCTGCGTGGTAAGGGTACCACACACTTGAACAATTCTCCGGTGTGTGTCCCACAAGTGATCTGTAAACAGTCAACTTTGTAGACCGCTCGTATTGTTCTAACATTCTAACCGAAGTTTGTCACTTGCTTTACCTATAACTGATCCAATATGATCGTTCTATTTTATACCCCTATAAAGTGCAATGCTCTGTGTGTGGGGAGGGTGGGGGGGGGGTGAGTGACCTGGAGTGTAAGTTTTTATGACAAATGTAACGTTCCCTGGCAGCACACACACTATTAATAAAATGAAATGACATTTAATTGTACTATGTACGCCGCTATGAAGCAATTCGTATGTACTGTAATTGTTTAACAAAAAAATATTATTTAATTTTGTATAAAGGACATTCGTTACTATTGTAATAATTCCTGTAATAATATTCTCGATGTATTTATGATTGTAATATTTCTATACTCATAATGTAATTACGAAATATGTTAATATCTGCGATGAAAAAAAAAGTAAAATATAGCCACAGAGGAGAATAATGTTGTAGGATTACAAAGAGATGTTAATGGTCAGCAGTAGTATAAAAAGCACCACGAGGTGTGCATTCTTTGTCGTCTTCCTCGAGAGCTGAGAGAGAGAGGAACCTGTGACGTAACATTTTATGAATGAGTAGACTTCTTTTGTCTATATCTATCTTTAGCCGCCATTAGAGGAGAAATTACAAAGTAATGTAAGTTTAATTATTGTTGTGGTCTAAATACATCATAATTTATCAAAATTGTGTATTACTAATGTAAATTAGATTGCCCATGTCATCTATAATATTTCTTTAAAGAATTTTCAGCATTTTTAGCGATTATCGTTGGTGTTGCTGGGCTATGCCTCAACCGAACGATTTGCAGCGGTGGCAGATTTAAAAAATTGTTCCGCGTAAATCGGGAACAGATTAAGTAAGCAGTGAACTACGAAATATTTTTCTTTTACAGAGATCCTGAGGCTGACGGAATTTATTACTGGTTTTATATTTGTGCATTCATAGGCGGATAATTAACGTTGAAGTTGTTAATCTGTTGGTTCTTTTAATTTCTAAAGCAAATAAGTTAAACGCATAGTGAAGTGTGCTTTGTCAATGATAATTAAACGTTCAGGTCGGCTTGGCAATATTTAACCATTTTATGCTAACAGAGACAGTCTTGTGTTCCATAGCTAACGCCGGGAAAGAATTCAGTAAATATTTAAAAAAAAAACCACTGCATTTAGAAAATGTGTGCCAAGGCCGAAATACGTGAAAAAATTTAATTTATACAATTTTCAACTAAATGTTCTTAATCAGTTAGTATGAATTTATCAGCGTGAGAGGGTTGCTAAGGTTCTCGTAATTTTAAATGTGCTTAATCCTGTCTAAATGAATTTTTATTACCACACGTAAATAAGGGGTTCTACAACAAAGTTCGTACTGAAAGAGAAATTAACAAAAATATTTAAATACATTAATATTTTTAATATTTGTTTTTACATAATAAATATATATATATTTTTTATTTCATCAAACAAAGACAAAATTTATTTAATTTTTTAAGCTAGTACTGTGCCTTAAATTTGTAACCGTAAGATTCAACAATAAATACAATGCATCAATTACGTGCTCAGGCGACATTTAGATAATTTACAACAATAATTCCAGTAATCTATAATCAGGAGCAGGCCTCTGCCAGAGTGGAGGACAACACCGTCTGGCAAACTTCAAAAAATCACGCAGCAAACTGACTTTCTGTGGTAACTACGGTACACAAAACGCAATCCCCATTGAACTTAGCATTGAAGAAAAAATAGCACACACTAAAAAATATTAAAGCGGGCAACTTTTAACCTCATGCAGAACACGTTAAACCCAAAAGTTTCCTGAGCTTAGAATAAATATTCATAAAAAAGCCTAATAATGCTAAGTAGAAGCACTGCAGACATTCAGAAAACAAAGGACAAGCAATGAGTGACGCCAGTTCAGAATAACCGTTATGAAAATTCATAACCTTGAGTACATATACATTTATGAAACAGAATGACAGTGATATGCATCTTCATTAGTTAATAGTCCAAACACAACTAGACCTTGATTGCACTACACTGACACTAGGAAACCGATGATGTTTGAAAGCTCAATAAATTTAGCTACAATTCATCAGATGCAATGCACCAGTCAAAGTCTAGGGAACATTGACTAGCTGAATTCTAGTGTTTTAAGACTCCTCTCCCCAAACTCATTGTCTTCGGTGGTCTGCTGGCGAGGTAGAGAACGAAGTCGCAAGCAGCTAGTTCCTTAGATGCAGATAGGCTCGGTCTGCGTCCTTCGGACTGCAGCACATCTCAACTACTGTACTAACTACATCCTTCAACAGAACAAAAGATTAAGCTACACTGAGGATTGCTTTTTTAACAGTCCGTAAAATCTCAGTGATGGATGGTTGACACTGCATCAGTCGTTGGGGGCGATCTCAAAGTTATATTATTCTTGAAGAATCAAGTTTGCCACGATCACTGGCAATAAGTTTTATTACTATGACCGGTTTTGATAGATCTATGCTGTCAACATCGGATCTAGAAGTTACAAAAACCAACATCCCAAGTGAATGTGGCTCGAACTTATACGATGTCATGTAAGCACTGTGTACACTACTTCAATGTTAGAACGTAACCTGTAACATTATTAGATGTACATACTTGTTACAGCACTTAAAGGCACACAACGACGATGCATCAAATTGTAATAAAGTGGGGCAGGGAACTTCTGCATGTCACAAATAAAATAACACACAATTACAGCAAACAATGCGTTGCGCTGACATCCTAACGTAAACTAATCTCTTGACAGCATATTGAAGAGTCATCTAGTATAATACTTTCACAAATAAGAAAGAATACAGTTGTTTTCAACTCGGTGTCCTATTACCAATTAATTTCGATATACCGAGATTGTAAATGTAGCATTGTCCAAACACTAATATTTTTCACCAGCCATGAACACAATGTGTAACAGTACATATGCAGTACGACAAGCACCTCCACTCTCTTTTTGTCATCCGCGACACTTTCTTGACGTTTTCTCTTTCGACCTATCGATATGATTCTACATCCCTCATGCACCTCACTTCACGTAACACTTTCTAAGATTCTGTTTACATCGACTTAAAATCCCTTACAAAATCAGAATATCAGACCACTTTGTTCATAGCAAATGAATTCTAATAACATGTTACCAAATAAGAACGTGCACAACATCAGAGTAATTCCGAAAGGCCATCACATTTATAACAATTACATTATGTAAACAGAAGGAAAATTATACCAAGAATTAAATCTACAAAACTCATTCTGAAATAACCTTTTCAGTCTACAACGAAAATAAAGCAGGAAAGAAGTAAAAGAAAATATAGCGAAAAGAAAAAAATTATATATCAGCCTGCGGTTTTCTCCACCTCACTAGTTACAAAAATTTGAAAAATGAATGGGCCAATCAAACTGTGTGCGACGGATCACACATGAACACCCATTAGATTAACTCGTTTGTCCATGTGAATGTTAGGATTTTAAGGAGCCTAGTACATGCAATTATGGCGGTTTATAGTAGCGTTCATTTTCAATTGCATCTCGTCGTATCAGAAAACTACCCCTGAAAACGATTCATCCTCAGGAAGCATTCATTCAAACCACTCATGATATTCCAACTTTGTATCCTGGTCGTCCTTATTCGTAGCATGGAGCGATCTTAGGATGTACAGTTTCCACTTTACTGTGCTGCTTTCACGTAAACCCTGCTTCACGGATCTTTCAGATGACATAGTAAGATGTTGTAACAATTACCACTACAAGCTGGACTTCTTGATGTTTTTCATCGGCCAGACATTTGCTGAGGCATGTCCTAAACAGTACCATCATCTTCAAATTGATCCTGAATATGACAAATTTTTGTATGTCTTTGTGCCTGAGTTCTGTACCTATTTTGTTATTGTTGTAGTAGCTCCATCATGTTTTCGTACTTCCAGTACCGCTTCAATATGGTCTTGTGTTGTTCAAACAACGATCTTACTTCATTCATTGCTGTACTGTCATCTGCTGGAAAATGCACACCTGGACTGTTGAGAAAAAAATGGGCTGTACTGCTGTACAGAGTTGCAGTGATATGTCATTTTGGTCCAAAGATATTAACTATCAAATGGCGTATACATTTTCTGGACAATTCTGTATATAATACTGTAATTCTGTGGCTGGTAAGACCCACCTTCTAACTTTTAAATCTAAACTGCGAGCTGTTATCAGAAGGTATGGCATTTGGTTTACCAAAAATGGCTCTGAGCGCTATGGGACTTAACTTTTGAGCTCATCAGTCCCCTAGAACTTAGAACTACTTAAAACTAACTAACCTAAAGGTATCACCCACTTCCATGCTCGAGGCAGGATTAGAACCTGCGACCATAGCGGTCGCGCGGTTCCAGACTGTAGTGCCTAGAACCGCTCGGCCACCTAAGCCGGCTTTTTGGTATATCAGTTTTCACAAAGTACTTCGCTTCTAACCACGTCAAAATCGCTTTGCCAGTTACTTTACACAAAGGATAAAGCTTTATAAATTTAGAGAATACTTACAAACTGTAGTGATATAGGCAATACATTTCTCTTTGGGAAATGGTCATAAAAATTCACTGCTATCAATTCCATCAAATCTTGTAGTTTAATACTTTACATGGAAAGCCTAGGCGTTTGGATAGTAATTTTGGCTCTCTGATTTTCGTCAACCGTTTTAGTGTGGTAATTTACCCCCCTAACCATGTTCTCAAAGATCACACACTCCCTTAGTTTATATATATACTTCCTAGCAACAACACATTCAACCCTCAAATGGATGTAATCAATTATATTACCTGCATACTCACTGGGTGTACACATGCTTACACATTTTCATTAAATCACCAAACAAAAGTATACCCTCTATCTTGTAGTATTTTGACGGTTTCTTGTTATCATCTGGCTTATCCAAGCCCCTTTTTACCATCTTCCATATCTCTTCATGATTTTAATAACTTCTCACGTATTTATAAGTTCAATCTATTTTCTTCTCTCTCTGAACCCTTCTTACACAAAAAATTTTTACATAATACTCATCTACATCTTGTCCTACCTCAGAATTTTCTCCAGTCCCAGGCTGGATAATGTATCCCCTACATTCTTTTGCGTACGCTTGACGTACTTGATTCCAAATTCAAATTGTTCCGTACACATTATCCACTTCATCATCTCTGAATACATTAGTCTAAACTTCTTTAAAAATTCAAGGAATTGGTGAAGAGTGTAAATGATAGTTCTGCTTCCCCGCAGATAATCTCTGAACAGGGATGCATGAGGATGAAGAAGGCAAATCGACAGGACATGTGGCCTGTAGTTGAAAATGTGTCATAATGATCTCTCCATTGGCAAACGATTTCGATATAGTCCCCCATTCGGACCTGTGGGACAGGACTGCCAAGGGGGAGGTGAACATGATTGAATAATCAACGAAATGATAACTTTCTACAAGTCGGGGCATGGAATGTCAGAAGCTTGAATGTCTTAGGGAGGCTAGAAAACCTGAAAATAGAAATGCAAAGGCGAAAGCTAGATGCAGTAGGCGTCAGTGAAGTGAAATGGAAGGAAGACAAGGATTTCTGGTCATATGAGTACAGGGTAATATCAGCTTCAGCAGAAAATGCTATAACGGGAGTAGGATTCATTACGAATAGGAAGATAGGGCAAAGAGTACGTTACTGTAAACCGATCAGTGACTGGCTTGTTCTTAACAGAATTGACAGCAACCAAAGCCGAGATCGATGGTTCGATGTCGCAAAGTGAAAATGAATAGACAGAGAAATTATACGAGGATACTGAAAGGGTAACACAGTATGAAACGGATAAGAAAATTTAATAGCGTTGGTTGACTGGGATGCATTTGGAGTAGCAGAGAAGGTTACACGAGAATATGGGCTTCGGACAAGGAATGAGACAGGAGAAAGACTAATTGAGTTCTAAAATAAATTTCAGCTAGTAATAGTGAATAATCTGTTCAAGAATCACAAGTGAAGAAGGTATACTTCGAAATGACCAGGTGATACGGAAAATTTTAAGTTAGATTACATCATGATCAAGCAGAGGTTCCGAAATCAGGAACAGGATTGTAAGGCATACCCAGAATCAGATATAGTCTCAAATCACAATGTAGTAGTGATGAGGAGTAGTCAGCAGTATAAGAGATTAGTCACTAAAAGTCAGTACGTAAAGAAGAGTGTCACGGACGTATTAAGGAAGACTAGATATGCTTGTGGTTCCCTAAGGCTATACATATATCAATAAGAAACACCTCAGTAGACACTACAGTGGAAGAGGAATGGAATCTCTAAAAAGGACAATCACAGAATTTGGAAAGAAAAAAATAGGTACAAAGAGGGTAACTGCGAAGAAACCGTGGGTAGCAGAAGAAATACTTCAGTTGATCGATGAAAGAAGGAAATACAAAAATTTTCAGGGGAATTCAGGAATAAAGAGAGACAATTCGCCGAGGAATGAAATAAATAGGAAGTGCAGGAAAGCTAAGACGAAACGGCAGCATGAAAAGTGCGTGGATATCGAAAAAGAAATTTTTGTCGGAAGAATAGACTCAGCCTATAGGAAAGTCAAAATAACCTTCGGTGACATTGAAAGCAAGAGTGGTAACATGAAGAGTACAATAGGAATTCTACTGTTAAATTCAGAGGGGAGAGAGGATAGGTGGAAAGAGTACACTGAAAGATTTGTCTGATGTGGTAAAAGGTGAAACAGAAGTCGATTTAGAATAGGTAGGGGATCCAGTATTACACCTAAAACTTAAATAGCTTTGGAAAACTTAGGTTCAAAGAAGACAGAAGGGATAGATGACATTCCATCAGAACTTCTAAAATCATTGGGGAAAGCGGCAACAAAACGGTAATTCACGTTGGTGTGTGGAATTTATGAGTCTGACGATATACCATCTCACTTTCGGAAAAATATCATTTACACAATTCCGAAGACTGTAAGAGCTGACAAGTGCGGAATTTATCGTACAATCAGTTTAACAACTCATACATCCAAATTGCTGACAAGAATAATATTAAAAAGAATGACACAGAAAATTGAGGATGTGCTAGATGATAATCAGTTTGGCTTTAGATAGGGTGAAGGCACGAGAAAGGCAATTCTGACCTTGCAGTTGATAATGGAAGCAAGACTAAAGAAAAATCAAGGCACGTTCATAGGATTTTTCTTCCTTGAAAAAGCGTTCGACAATGTAAAATTGTGCAAGATGTTAAAAATTCTGAGGAAAATATGGATAAGCTATACGGTGACAAGGGTAATATACAACATGTACAAGGACCAAGAGAGAATAATGTGAGTGGACCGCTAAGAAAGAAGTGCTCGTATTAAAAAGGGCCTATGACAGGGATATAGCCTTCCCCCTCTGCTAGTCAATCTGTGCATCGAAGAAGCAATGATGAAAGCAAAAGAAAGGTTCAGTAGTCGAATTAAAATTCAAGGTAAAAGGATATCAGTGATACGATCCACTGATGACATTGCTATCCTGAGTGAAAGAGGAAAAGATATACATTATATGCTGAATGAAATGAAAAATCTAATTAGTACAGAATATGGATTGAGAGTTAATCGAAGAAAGACAAAAGTATTGAGAAGTAGCAGAGAAGAGAACAGCGAGGAACTTAATACCACATGACTGATGGTTACAAAGTAGATGAGTCAATATACAACATGTACAAGAGCCAAGAGGGAACAATGTGAGTCGACGACTACGAACGAAGTGCTCGGATTAGAAAGGGTGTAGGACGGGGATGTTGTCTTACCCCTCTGCTATTCAATCTGTACATCGAAGAAGCAATGATGGAAATAAAAGAAAGGTTCACGAGTTAAATTAAAATTCTACGTGAAATCCTGCAACCTAAGAACTAAAATAACTTTTGACGGATGGAGCAAGTAGGACATACAAAGCAGACTAACACTGGAGAAAAAGGCATTCCTGGCCAAGAGAAGTCTACGAGTATCAAACACTGGCCTTAATTTGAAGAAGAAATTTCTGAGAATGTACGTCTGGAGAACGGTATTGTAGTGCTGTGAAACATGGACTATGGGAAAACTGTAACAGAAGAGAATCTAAGCACCTCATATTTGGTGTTACAAACAATTGTTGGAAATTAGGTGGACTGATAAGGTAAGGAATGTGGAGGTTCTGCACAGAATCTGAGAGGAATATGTGGTAAACACTGATAAGGGCAATGGACAGGATGATAGGATATCTGTTAAGATATCAGGGAATGACTTCCATGGTACTCGAGGGATATATGGAACAGAGGCAGACAGACGTGGGAATATATCGAGCAAATAACTGAGGATATACTTGGCAAGTGCTATTTTGAGACAGAGAGGTTGGGACAGGAGAGGAATTCGAAGTGGGCCACATCACTGACTCTACACTAATAAACTATAAAGACTGATGACCCAAACAAAACGCTTCAGAGTCATGCCTCCTTTTCTCTAAGCTTTAAATACCTTTTTCAACAGGCAACAATGCTCCTTCCAACCAGCAGGTCAACCACATACATTGTTATATTGTAACTCAACTTCTCTCTCCCGCTGTCTAGTGCTCGTGTGAATACTGACAGACTAGTGTTCAAACGAAGTGGAATCACAATATATTGGTAACACTACATTCGTTTAAAAGGCAGCATACTTCGTATACTTTACTGCGAGGGAACCTGCTAGTAAGTGGTTGTCAAATCAAGACTGGTCACGTAATTCATCTTTTCGTATTTTTGTCGATCCAATCCATTCTCTCTCGGCGATCAGTCTCTCCCTTCGTTATCATATTCCACATCATGACATCTATGACAACACTGACACTTCCATTCTCTTTACCCACAATGATGAATGGCTTAAATCACCAACATCAATCTTGATTGACATCACTTTTATGTTTAGTATGCCCACTAAGTTGTCATTATCCACTAAAACCCTATCAAAACTTAATTTCAGTTCTGACCCTTCAATACCAAAGTTGTTGTATTACCTCCACAATTAATTCTGGCTCAGTATTCCATTAACCAGTCCACCCCTGAAATAATATCCACACTCCTACCAAGTACACAATAAATTATGGTCCATACTTATGCCCTCAAGTTCAATCTCAAAAGTAATTTGACACTTCACGTATTTACTCACTTTACCATTAGCGTCCACTACTTTCAGTCCCAATACTAGCACATCCACTACTTCTTTAGCATCGCTTACACAGTTATAAAATTCTTCAGCAACTGCACTAACTTCACTGCCAGTGTACAAAAGAGCTATTTCTTCCATACTAAAGGCCCTTATTCTTACAAACAGTTGTCCATCTTCAATATGATCAACCTCCTCTTCCTCATATAATAAATCTCTCTCAGTATTGCATGTTCTCAATCTCTGCTATTTAACTTCGAATTTACTTCTTCTTCCGGCTTTTTCGAACTGCACATCAACTTCTTTCCACCCCCATACAAGTTGCCAGTGATGAAAACATTGACCTCCTGCTGCACATCTGCATTTATGTCACTATTCATGGGATTTATAGCAGACATCTCTCAAACAATTTCAGAAATTTGTCCTTCATATTCCTCATTATTTTCTCTGAAACCATGATGTGTCAGAAATCCTTTCCTTTGTATCCTTCCGTCTTATTCTTCTTCATCTTCATTCCAGCTGTTTTCACCAATTCATCTTCCTCTGTCTCACCTCCCTACTTCTTCATACTCCTTAAGTCCATCATACATTTGGAAAATATTTCCATACATGAACCCACTGACTCTACACTAATAAACTATAACGTCATAACCTTTGCCCACCATGCCATTAGATATCACCTGGAGACGTTTGTAATGCGCCGAGCAGATTAGATTGACATCTTGTGTAGCAGCGGACTGATTAGAAAAAATCCACCTTTCCAGTCCTGGTATACCCAGTCTAATTGACAAAGAACCATGGATGGTAAACCGCACTGCATAAGATAGAACTTGTCGGTAGATCAGTTACCACTTGTTAGACGAGCCACTTTTGTAATATCCTGTCCAAAAGTGAACTGTGGTTATTTCTTTTACAACGAAGAATTCACCAACGACGTAACTAATGACCGATCTCCGAAGGGAGATACCAATCTGTACCTTGATACAATAATATTTCGGGCGGGATGGCCGATGTTAGATATCGTAGTTGAAAAAAGATTTAGGATAACGCGTCTGACTTCAACTAATAAGAAGAATTCCAGAGTTCCTACGGTAACCAACACCTATGAGATTAGTTTGGCAGGTATTAAATAAGTACAACAACGTTGAAACCTGAGTATGCTCTCCTCTCTAGCATCCAGCTATTCCTAGCCCAAAAAATAACAAGTCACGTCGTCACGTAGACACCTCTTAACAATGTCAATCTCCGAGTATTATGATGGAACAAACGCTAATAGCGATCGACTGATATAAACTTAACCAACAGCTCTATTCACTTTCAAAAAAAAATCCATCTAACACTGCTGAACTTTAGTATACTTTCATGAAATATTAAGTAATTGTACGCCGTTGGTCTCTGGTGAAGCAACGATATTATTATTACGTTTATTTACATTTCGTTGCGAACCAGAAACTGTATTATTCGCAACCGGAGAATTCATAATTTTTATTCCAATGTTTCAAGCCTATTCCGAACCTATTCATTCGTAATGTTGCCTCTCTTTAAGTATTTGTACTATCTTCTGCTTTCCAAAGATTCCTTCTTTTGCACAAGCTCGACTCAATCCAGTCATTATTATATATTTCCCAAATAACGTGTAGCTAAATCTTTGGTTTTCTACGTTTACGTAATATTATATTCTCGGCCTTTGCCAAGTCCAGTAAATGGGATTAACTTTATTTTAATTAACTTTCCCTAACCCAACTCTGAAATAAAATCACCTTTTCTCTCTTTCTTTCTTTATCTCACTCACTTTATCTCGGTCTTTCTTTTTACTAAACGGATGAAAACTTTCTCTAGTACTTTCTCGGTATTACAAACGACGTACGCAGTACGCAGCTTTAAACTGCCTCACAATTACAGAATTTTATTTTTATCTTGAAAATCTTAATGGCCGCAGTTTATAGTGGTTGGTTCAAGTGCTATTTATAACCTATTCTCCTTCTAATCGGAAAACAAACTAAAAAAAGAAAAAGAAACCTAAGTGTCATCGCCTCCTTATATTCTACTTTAAGATTCTAGCAAAATTCAGATCGTTTCAAGCTGGACATTCGCTTACCCACTACACTTTGAAGTTACCAATTCAATTACAGCACTCCAATTGTAACAGTTAATCACTGTTCGTCCCTCCTTTAAATGGTTCTTGATTGGATCGTTTTCTGTCTTGACTCTACAAAAAATATAGGAAGATTGTTTGTTTCCAAAGACAATGGCGATATATGGTATAATATATTAACATACAATAACGTAAAGTTGCACCGTCCGGACCTCAAAACTACAAGTCTCATCTCCGTAGGTGGTCGTGAGGTACTCAAGCGTTGTTCAAATACCTTATAATACGCAACAATAATAACCCTATTTGGCCGATACTCGATCCGTATTATACAATATACTATTATACAATATCAGCTGTGTCACACTCTTTAGTGCACGCGATCAATACTCCAAACTATCTACTATATTAGATAGTTAATGGATGAGTTCTCAACATTCACATAAATCCCTAACCAAAGAAAAGAAACCTCCTCAACGTCTAATAACTGGTACCACCGACTATTCTTCAAAATTCATCATCAGTCGACCATATAATCGCGTACGGTATTTTAGTACTCATTATCCACAGTGCGTAGCGTTACACGGACGCCCACCTAGCTATCTTCTGAATCTAAATTATCATGCGCTTGTACAGAAATCACGTTGAGCTGCCATGCAGACACCAACACTTCTCAGTACTAATCCAATCGATTAAACTCCCGACCTCAAGACTGAGTGCCAAATCTTGAATAAATTAATTTCTATTAACTTGCCGGAATATATCATTACTGATGTCGAAAGAGCATTCAGAATCAAACTATGACACGTCAGCGTCCTTTTATACAATACTACAGCCGATCGTTACCCTTCTGCGTCCTAACGGCGACTACCCTCTCTTTCTTCCTCGAGGATCGAAGTAAGAACCATTTTTCGAATAATCTTAGAACGTTGATTAAGTCTTGTATGTGTTAAGTTAGTTCTTAAAGGCCTTCGGTAACGATTCTGGTGGCTAGCTGCAGTAGTTGTAGCGTAGCTCACTCACGCTGGTACACACTCGCTCTGGTGATGGAGCATCTGTGTCTGCGACCTGGTTTTCGTCAACTTTTTCTCTCGCTCTTAAGATATTATAACATGTCAAAGAAATAAACATTGAAAACATAGCTTTTACAAAGTTTAAACATCCATTTTCTTTACGAGAGTATGTTGAGACGGCTGTATTAGGTAATGAGAAAATAAAACATCTTATTCCCTAAACCGCTCCAGGCAAATGCCGGGATGGTTCCTTTCAAAGGCCACGGCCGACTTCCTTCCCCGTCCTTCCCTAACCCGATGAGACCGATGACCTCGCTGTCTGGTCTCCTTCCCCAAAACCAACCAACCAAAAACATCTTAACAAAATTTTTTGCCGCATTACGCGTTGCAGGCATGTGATGTGGTAACAAAAGAGTGTAAGCAGAGTGGACTCAGTTGGGGGATCACATTAGCGAGGATACGGGCTGCAAATGTGGGAAGCCATTGAGATAAGCTATTATGACAAAGGGCAGAATATTATTAGAGGGAGCCTGAGAATGGGTATCTCCAAAATGTCGAAGCTGGTCAAACCTTCAAGAGCTACTGTAATAAACACCTATGGAAAGAGGTAGAAGAGCAATGAAACTATCACTAGGTGCTGAAAGGTTGGAGATCGGTGAATCTTCACAGAATCTGTGGTTCGATGGCTTGTCTGCTGAGTAAAGCAGGATAGATCTGTGTCATTTCTGCTGAAAGAACACAATGCTGGAGTGTGCAGAAGTGTTTTGGAGCATAAAATTCATCATACATTGTTGAACACAGTGCTCTGGAGCAGATCCTTCCTACATATTCACACTTTGACGCTATCACATCGTCAGTTACGACTGCAGTGGGCGCGGGACCATTGGAACCATCGGGGTTCGACCTTCGATCAAGAGAAACGTGTCGGCGCTTTGGGTGAATCACGTTTTTGCTACACTAGGATGGATATCGTCTTCAGAAACGTTGTAATCGAGGTGACCAGCAGGACGAATGGTGCAGCGCATTATGACGCAGGCTGGAGGGAGCAGCTTTATGATATTGGAGTTATTCTCTTGCAATATCATGGAACCTGTGGTAGTAATCAAGTACACGCTGACAGCTGCTAACCAACTTCAGCCCTTCATACTTGATGTCTTCCTTAGTGGTGATTCGTCCTTCAACAGTATGATTGTTCACGTTATAGTAGTTTGAGGAGCATTATAGCTAACGCACTGTTATGTCTCGGTGACCAAATTCGTCTCATGTAAATACTATGGATCCCATCCTGGTCGCTATTGGGCACCATCACTGCTTACGCAAATCAGCAGCCCATGGTTTACGGGAATTACTTGACCTCTGCGTACACATCTAATGCCACGTATCTGCACAAACATGTCTAATCTTGCTGCCACTTACCTGTATGTTTATATTGTTTACACTGTCAACCATATCTTAACTAATTTATTATCAATTTGTTCGTTTCTCAACATAACTATTTTTTTATCTCTAATTGTTTTTTCTCGTGTAATTTTTGTTACTATTTGTATCATCAACTTTTCGTTTCTTCAGATAACTGTAATCATATTTAATTGTTTTTCTCATGTAATTTTGTTAATTATTGCATAAGGTACTCTCACTTCCATCCTTAATTAGCATCCCGCCATCATACTTTAGTTGTTATCCTCATAAGTGAAATTAATATCACACTCTGTCGTAAGGTGCAGATTACTCCCGTTGTGTTTAGCGAAATTCCTTCCACTGCCAGCCCACGGCTACTTCCAGAACCGTTGCAGACCTCGCTGACCTTGGCCGCACATCCCGTTGCCTCCCTGGGGACCCACCCCCTCCCCCTCCCGGCCGCTTTCACTACAGAGAACTGGGAGGACACTCCCTCACTCCCCCCCCCCCCCTGCTTCACGCGCCTTCCGCGTTCCTCATGCCAGACCCTCTTGTCACCGCCGACCACGACCCGCAAACATCGGTCGGCAGCCTCCTCGGGCAATCAACATCCGAACGCACCAAACTGCATATTGCACATGCAAATGTCCAGTCTCTGCCAGCTCACTTCGACGAGTTCAAATATATATTTCAGACTGCTGATATACACGTAATACTTTTGTCAGAGACTTGGCTCAAACCAAGTATTCCTACAACCTCCGTAAACCTAGATGGCTATATCTTTTTCAGGCACGACAGATGCAACAGACGAGGGGGCGGAGTAGGTGCGTACATACGCTCTGATTTGTCACCTACAGTACTACACTCATCCGACAACAATGTAGATAAACAAGTGGAATATATGTTCATAGAGATCAAATCACTTAATAGAAAGTGCTTAATATGTGTCCTTTACAAACCTCCTAAAGTAGGTGGGTTCGCCTGCTTCGAAACTGCCCTCTCTAGTTTCGAATCGTCATGTTGTTGTTGTTGTGGTCTTCAGTCCTGAGACTGGTTTGATGCAGCTCTCCATGCTACTCTATCCTGTGCAAGCTTCTTCATCTCCCAGTACCTACTGCAACCTACATCCTTCTGAATCTGCTTAGTGTATTGATCTCTTGGTCTCCCTCTACGATTTTTACCCTCCACGCTGCCCTCCAATGCTAAATTTGTGATCCCTCGATGCCTCAGAACATGTCCTACCAACCGATCCCTTCTTCTAGTCAAGTTGTGCCACAAACTTCTCTTCTCCCCAATCCTATTTAACACCTCCTCATTAGTTACGCGATCTACCCACCTTATCTTCAGCATTCTTCTGTAGCACCACATTTCGAAAGCTTCTATTCTCTTCTTGTCCAAACTAGTTATCGTCCATGTCTCACTTCCATACATGGCTACACTCCATACAAATACTTTCAGAAACGACTTCCTGACACCTAAATCTATATTCGATGTTAACAAATTTCTCTTCTTCAGAAACGCTTTCCTTGCCATTGCCAGTCTACATTTTATATCCTCTCTACTTCGACCATCATCGGTTATTTTACTCCCTAAATAGCAAAACTCCTTTACTACTTTAAGTGTCTCATTTCCTAATCTAATTCCCTCAGCATCACCCGACTTAATTCGACTACATTCCATTATCCTCGTTTTGCTTTTGTTGATGTTCATCTTATATCCTCCTTTCAAGACACTGTCCATTCCGTTCAACTGCTCTTCCAAGTCCTTTGCTGTCTCTGACAGAATTACAATGTCATCGGCGAACCTCAAAGTTTTTACTTCTTCTCCATGAATTTTAATACCTACTCCGAATTTTTCTTTTGTTTCCTTTACTGCTTGCTCAATATACAGATTGAATAACATCGGGGAGAGGCTACAACCCTGTCTCACTCCTTTCCCAACCACTGCTTCCCTTTCATGCCCCTCGACTCTTATAACTGCCATCTGGTTTCTGTACAAATTGTAAATAGCCTTTCGCTCCCTGTATTTTACCCCTGCCACCTTCAGAATTTGAAAGAGAGTATTCCAGTCAACATTGTCAAAAGCTTTCTCTAAGTCTACAAATGCTAGAAACGTAGGTTTGCCTTTTCTTAATCTTTCTTCCAAGATAAGTCGTAAGGTCAGTATTGCCTCACGTGTTCCAACATTTCTACGGAATCCAAACTGATCTTCCCCAAGGTCGGCTTCTACCAGTTTTTCCATTCGTCTGTAAAGAATTCGCGTTAGTATTTTGCAGCTGTGACTTATTAAACTGATAGTTCGGTAACTTTCACATCTGTCAACACCTGATTTCTTTGGGATTGGAATTATTATATTCTTCTTAAAGTCTGAGGGTATTTCGCCTGTCTCATACATCGTGCTCACCAGATGGTAGAGTTTTGTCATGACTGGCTCTCCCGAGGCCATCAGTAGTTCTAATGGAATGTTGTCTACTCCCGGGGCCTTGTTTCGACTCAGGTCTTTCAGTGCTCTGTCAAACTCTTCACGCAGTATCTTATCTCCCATTTCATCTTCATCTACATCCTCTTCCATTTCCATAATATTGTCCTCAAGTACATCGCCCTTGTATAAACCCTCTATATACTCTTTCCACCTTTCTGCTTTCCCTTCTTTGCTTAGAACTGGGTTGCCATCTGAGCTCTTGATATTCATACAAGTGGTTCTCTTCTCTCCAAAGGTCTCTTTAATTTTCCTGTAGGCAGTATCTATCTTACCCCTAGTGAGACAAGCCTCTACATCCTTACATTTGTCCTCTAGCCATCCCTGCTTAGCCATTTTGCACTTCCTGTCGATTTCATTTTTGAGACGTTTGTATTCCTTTTTGCCTGCTTCATTTACTGCATTTTTATATTTTCTCCTTTCATCAATTAAATTCAATATTTGTTCTGTTACCCAAGGATTTCTATTAGCCCGCGTCTTTTTACCTACTTGATCGTCTGCTGCCTTCACCACTTCATCCCTCAGAGCTACCCATTCTTCTTCTACTGTATTTCTTTCCCCCATTCCTGTCAATTGTTCCCTAATGCTCTCCCTGAAACTCTCTACAACCTCTGGTTCTTTCAGTTTATCCAGGTCCCATCTCCTTAAATTCCCACCTTTTTGCAGTTTCTTCAGTTTCAATCTGCAGTTCATAACCAATAAATTGTGGTCAGAATCTACATCTGCCCCAGGAAATGTCTTACAATTTAAAACCTGGTTCCTAAATCTCTGCCTTACCATTATATAATCTATCTGAAACCTGTCAGTATCTCCAGGCTTCTTCCATGTATACAGCCTCCTTTCATGATTCTTGAACCAAGTGTTAGCTATGATTAAGTTATGCTCTGTGCAAAATTCTACAAGGCGGCTTCCTCTTTCATTCCTTCCCCCCAATCCATATTCACCTACTATGTTTCCTTCTCTCCCTTTTCCTACTGACGAATTCCAGTCACCCATGACTATTAAATTTTCGTCTCCCTTCACTACCTGAATAATTTCTTTTATCTCGTCATACATTTCATCTATTTCTTCATCATCTGCAGAGGTAGTTGGCATATAAACTTGTACTACTGTAGTAGGCATGGGCTTTGTGTCTATCTTGGCCACAATAATGCGTTCACTATGCTGTTTGTAGTAGCTAACCCGCACTCCTATTTTTTTATTCATTATTAAACCTACTCCTGCATTACCCCTATTTGATTTTGTATTTATAACCCTGTAATCACCTGACCAAAAGTCTTGTTCCTCCTGCCACCGAACTTCACTAATTCCCACTATATCTAACTTTAACCTATCCATCTCCCTTTTTAAATTTTCTAACCTACCTGCCCGATTAAGTGATCTGACATTCCACGCTCCGATCCGTAGAACGCCAGTTTTCTTTCTCCTGATAACGACGTCCTCTTGAGTAGTCCCCGCCCGGAGATCCGAATGGGGGACTATTTTACCTCCGGAATATTTTACCCAAGAGGACGCCATCATCATTTAATCATACAGTAGAGCTGCATGTCCTCGGGAAAAATTACGGCTGTAGTTTCCCCTTGCTTTCAGCCGTCGAATCGTCATATGAACATGTAATTATAGTAGGTGACACTAACATTAATTTTCTGTGCAATAGTCCTTCCACTGGGAAATTTAAGAGGATGCTTTCTTTCTCAAATATGACGCTACTTCAGCTGGCACCTACTCATCACACGACTACCAATCACACTTTCATAGATATATTCTCTGAACAGAATAATCCGCACCTCTCAAATATGTGTGCCTGACATGTCTGCCCATGATATCATTTCCATGATGTATTCAATAGAATGCCCTAGAAAGAAACAAAAACTGTCTACATACCAAAACCTCAAACGCATAAATTTACCTCAACTCGAAACTGAGGCACAAGAAATAGTTTGGGGGATGACCTCTACTCCCCTCATTGACATAAACGACAAACTCCAGGATTTCACTAACAAAATTATTCAACTATATGACAAATATGCTCCAATAAAGACCAGAAAAATAAAAAGGCAACCTGCACCTTGGCTGACTGATGAAATAAAACAGCTCATGAATCTCAGGGATGCTGCACATCAAGCATATAAGATATAACCTAAACCTGAAAATCATGCTGTATACAAGCAGAAACGAAACAAAGTCAGTCAAGCGGTGAGAAACGCTAAGCTCAGACATGCCCATACATTAGCTGACAATAGATGTAGACCAGCTATCCTGTGGAAAAATCTCCGTAGTCTCGATTTAGGCCAAATAAAAGTTGCAGAAAATCCCATGGTCCCAGCTGAAGAACTAAACCGATTCTTCACATTACCTACAACCAAAATTGAACCGCAAAAAAAAAAAACAGAGAATCATTGATTACTTCAGAGGGATGAACGACTGTAGCAAAGAAAAATTCTATCTACAGCACGTCACTTGCAGTACTGTCAAGAAAGCCATAATGCGGATTAGATCAGCATCTACTGGACATGATGGTATCACTATCCAGATGGTAAAACTTATTATTGACCAAGTACTGCCCTCTATAACAGACATTTTCAACGATTCATTAATCACAAGTGTTTTCCCTGAGGCCTGGAAACTGGGACAAATTAAGTCACTGCCTAAAAAGGACATCGCCACAGCACCCTCTGACTACCGCCCCATCTGCCTTCTCCCTGCACTATCAAAGGCCTTAGAATATATAGTCCATGACCGGCTCACCAACTACCTAACTACTAACAACCTACTAGAGGAATACCGATCAGGTTTCCGTAAACATTGAAGCACAACATCCGCTCTGATAAAGATGACATATGACCTGAAACTTGCCATGGACAGACAAGAAGCGACTATCATTTGCTTCTTAGATTTCAGCGAAGCATTTGATACTGTCGACTTCGACATCTTACTAGCCAAACTTAGCGGTCTAAATTTCTCACCAAGTGCAGTGCAGTGGTTTCGCTCATACATGACGTCTCGTCAGCAACGCGTCCTTGCTGGGAATATAAAATCACAATGGTGGCAAGTATGAGGTCCTATACTCTTCTCTCTGTATGTCAATGATGTGTCATCGGTTCTGACCTATTGCAAATATTATATGTATGCTGATGACCTTCAGTTGTACCTAAGTGCGAAACCAAGCAATCTCAAGAAAGCTATTGAAAATTTCAATACTGACCTCGATGCACTGTCAAAATGGGCACAGGACATAGGTCTAAAACTAAACCCATCTAAAACCCAAGCGGTACTTGTTGGTCACTCTAAGCTCATTAGCCCAAAACATCGGGAATCCGTACCACCTCTCATCCTAAATGGAACAAATATTAACTTCTCTCCCTCAGCAAAGAGTTTAGGAGTAATAATAGATGAAAATCTAAATTGGACAGAGCACGTAACTGCAGTGTGCAAAAAAAGCATCAGCATCAATTCATGTCCTACAAAAATATAAAAAACTCTGCCCTTTCGATCTGAAAAAGAAATTAGTACAAACGCTTATACTCCCAATCATTGACTACAGCGATATTATCCTACAAGGCCTCTCTCAGGAAAATTTCCGACGTCTAGAACTGTTCATGAATGCCTGCGTCCGATATATCTGTGACGTTCGACTTTTTGATCACATTTCACCAACATATGCAAAATTGTCCTGGCTGCGAGCAGACAAACGCAGAGATTTCCGTACACTCTGACTCATCTACTGCCTTATAAATGTACACTGTCCCTCATATCTCTCCTCAGCCCTAACGCTCATGTCGGAACAACATGACAGAAACACACGTTCCCATTATAATAAAATCCTCTCCGTTCCACTGCATCGCTCAGTCACCTTCTCCAAATCCTTTACAGTAGCGGGAACCCGACTCTGGAATAACCTCCCTCGTTATGTTAGAAAACTTAAAAACATGTCTGGCTTCAAAAAACAGTTAATGATGTATCTACTTAAGCAACACTAATGCCTTCCTCTGTACATGAATGCACTTCACCTCATTACTTCCCTCTTTCCCCCTCCTTAAATCTCCCTTCCCCAAAACGCGCTATACTAGTAAACATCTACTTTAGACACCAAGATATTAATGTACACCTCCACAAACCTTCGTTACTATTGCCAATCATTCTCATGTTTGTCATTATTATTCGAGTTTTTTTACTGTTATTATTATTGCTGTTGTAAAAATAGTCCCAGCATCTACTTTATTAGGTCTTAGTCATGTTTATCATTATTATTTGATTTTTTTACTGTTACTATTATTGCTTTTATCATAATCCGTATGTATAGCACCTGTTGTAAAAATACTGCTGCATTTACTTTATTAGGTCTTAGTCACTACTCTTTATTCATATTGTCACTAGAGTAAACTAATTTTCTCATTTTAACTATGGTCATGATGTAACTCTGATGTGTGAAATGCTGCATGTGTGGAACACTGGTCCGATGTAAGAGAGGGCCTGATGGCCCTAATCTGATCAGGTTAAATAAATAAACAAGCTGTCGGGTACCTAATATGCCGAATCAGTTATGTATTTCTTTCCAAAGCTGGACAAACAAGCTAATGAGCAACGGCTCATAATGTTTAGGCTCATCTGTGTACATTATTTCTAAAATTACCTTCAGGCACTATTCCTACAATCACAAATTTCTGACTTCCACATCTCCTAATATAATGACTAGTACTATAGATATAATGTCTTATGAAACTGCTTGTCTCGTCAGGACAACTTGTAGCTGTGTAGACCCAAATATTTGACCTGCCCCAACAGAGGCCCTCACTGTTTTCCGGTACCGTTTCTGATCTGAAATTCTCCTTTTCTGTCATAACCTCTACTGTTACCACTAGAACTCATTCGACCTCTTACCCCTCTGCCTCTCACATTTACTTGATTCACTCTGTTGGTCTGCTCCCTGTTCTCCTGGCACCACTAACAGCCTCTGTTTCTCATGAAACCAACAATAAGTTTGCTGTCCATCTCCATCCCGCACTCTATTTAAATAGTGTTTAAAATTATTATTATGCTGTATCAATTCACATCTTTTGGTAGGAGGTAATTTCCCTATTAGCATGTCTCGTGTATCATTATCACTCCCAGTACTATCGAAATGTTTCATTTTACTGATCTACCTGTCATAGTACTCTAAACATTATACCTACTTCACCTATCATACGAAGGAGGCTCCTTAAAAGCATCTATAGCATCGTTTTGTGTCTCTCTGGACCAGTACCCTCTCAGAAAATCTGACAAAATTTCGTCAGAAGTTTCATATTTTTCGGGTACATCCACTCATTACCTTAAACTTCCACCATTTAAGCAAGCACTTTTTTATTTAACGTATCATTCTCTATTGACTAAACAGTGAACTGAATTCACAAACTATCTATAAAAGGCATAGGATTTACATTCCCTTTAGGATCAAACACTACCGCCTCTCACATGTACAACCACAGCTCAAGCTTCCACCTTAGAATTTTGGCTATGCCCCTGGAAAACTCGACCGCTGTATTTTTTTACTTCTATTTTTCTTTGTTCACAGTTTTCAACTTGGGCTGCAAGCTAGCCTACAGTGGCGCTCGTTTTGCTCAGATGACAGCAACAAGAGCGATCATTTTCGCACCTTCTGTCTCTATTTGGGCAAGGCGAGTGTCTTTCTTTACCTCCGTCCCGATTTCGCGTAAATCAGAAAGTTTTGCCCATAACTAATCCATGCGTTCTCTAAACTGCTACTTCAATGCGATCGCCTCACGCTCTCTATTTTCGTTCTAGTTCTTCTGCCTCCTCACATCGTTTCCTTTCTAATCCTTCTGCCTACTCCCTTCGCTTTCTTTCTAATTCTTCTGCCTCCTGCTTTCGTTTTCTTTCTAATTCTTCTACCTCCCCTTTTAGTTTTCTTTCTAATACATCCACCTGATTCTTAAGCTGACCTAGGAACTCTGGATCTGGTTCCTGTTCATAATGCATGCCAGCAACCTGTGATTCCAGAGTGCATCTGCATTGGCATTGCGCTGTGTGTCTGCCTTCTGTCTCCCTTTCCGAATTACTACTGGTGACTAATACCTCTAAATGGCCACAGTCGTCCCCATCGTCAAATTCATCACCACTCTTGATTCCCTGTTCTGATCCAGCATCATGTACAGGTACCGAAAGCCTACCATATGTGTTTGCGCATGACTGCTCCATGGGAAACCTGTCCAATACAGTTATTACCGTGTTCCACGTGTTTCCCGAGTCTACTCGACATTGGCCACGAAGTATCTTTGCTTTACTCCTCGTCAACATTCATGACAATGGAGGATAAAAAAAGAAATCATTTGGCATGAACCAAAAGAGAGTAAAATACGAAACACAAAATAAACTATGCATATGTAAGAAAACCTAATAATATCTGACTCTCAAATATAGTAAACAAAAAGACACAATTACCCCACCAAAAGAGTTGTTGCAGGGCAGGTAGTAATGTTGAACTGCCAAATTAGTGGATATGACACAGAACCCACAAAACCAAATCATGAACACATATAAATATGTTACATAGCAAAGGAGAAATACTTTTTTCCACATTCACACCAGCTTTAAGTATTACCACAGAACTAAAAAAGGATTGAAACATGAAAGGATAACATGAATATACACTCCTGGAAATTGAAATAAGAACACCATGAATTCATTGTCCCAGGAAGGGGAAACTTTATTGACACATTCCTGGGGTCAGATACATCACATGATCACACTGACAGAACCACAGGCACATAGACACAGGCAACAGAGCATGCACAATGTCGGCACTAGTACAGTGTATATCCACCTTTCGCAGCAATGCAGGCTGCTATTCTCCCATGGAGACGATCGTAGAGATGCTGGATGTAGTCCTGTGGAACGGCTTGCCATGCCATTTCCACCTGGCGCCTCAGTTGGACCAGCGTTCGTGCTGGACGTGCAGACCGCGTGAGACGACGCTTCATCCACCCCCAAACATGCTCAATGGGAGACAGATCCGGAGATCTTGCTGGCCAGGGTAGTTGACTTACACCTTCTAGAGCACGTTGGGTGGCACGGGATACATGCGGACGTGCATTGTCCTGTTGGCACAGCAAGTTCCCTTGCCGGTCTAGGAATGGTAGAACGATGGGTTCGATGACGGTTTGGATGTACCGTGCACTATTCAGTGTCCCCTCGACGATCACCAGTGGTGTACGGCCAGTGTAGGAGATCGCTCCCCACACCATGATGCCGGGTGTTGGCCCTGTGTGCCTCGGTCGTATGCAGTCCTGATTGTGGCGCTCACCTGCACGGCGCCAAACACGCATACGACCATCATTGGCACCAAGGCAGAAGCGACTCTCATCGCTGAAGACGACACGTCTCCATTCGTCCCTCCATTCACGACTGTCGCGACACCACTGGAGGCGGGCTGCACGATGTTGGGGCGAGAGCGGAAGACGGCCTAATGGTGTGTGGGACCGTAGCCCAGCTTCATGGAGACGGTTGCGAATGGTCCTCGCCGATACCCCAGGAGCAACAGTGTCCCTAATTTGCTGGGAAGTGGCGGTGCGGTCCCCTACGGCACTGCGTAGGATCCTACGGTCTTGGCGTGCATTCGTGCGTCGCTGCGGTCCGGTCCCAGGTCGACGGGCACGTGCACCTTCCGCCGACCACTGGCGACAACATCGATGTACTGTGGAGACCTCACGCCCCACGTGTTGAGCAATTCGGCGGTACGTCCACCCGGCCTCCCGCATGCCCACTATACGCCCTCGCTCAAAGTCCGTCAACTGCACATACGGTTCACGTCCACGCTGTCGCGGCATGCTACCAGTGTTAAAGACTGCGATGGAGCTCCGTATGCCACGGCAAACTGGCTGACACTGACGGCGGCGGTGCACAAATGCTGCGCAGTTAGCGCCATTCGACGGCCAACACCGCGGTTCCTGGTGTGTCCGCTGTGCCGTGCGTGTGATCATTGCTTGTACAGCCCTCTCGCAGTGTCCGGAGCAAGTATGGTGGGTCTGACACACCGGTGTCAATGTGTTCTTTTTTCCATTTCCAGGAGTGTAATTACAAACTGATTACTGTTATCAGACGAAACTGAGTGGAAAATATGCAAGCTAGCCTACATTGGTGGCAGTTCTCCATCTGCCAGGTGACTAAAAATCATAACCACGTTTATCAATAGCAAAAGGAAATCTGACAGTCATTAAACAGTGGCTCCTGTGTGGATCACCTAATGAGTTGACTAACTTTACATAAAATTAATTTAATTCCTTCTGTCCCACAACAAAATAAATAACATTGTAGGGATTGAGAATGGGTGTCATTGAAAGATTAATAACCAGGATGTTTGGTATCACTAAGAGATTTATTAGCTAATATCAAGGTCAAGAGAGAACATATGTATATATAGAAACTTCGACCGTATAACATTTCATTACCAAGAACTCAGGTTGGTTGGAAATAGACATGGGGAACCTAACTGGAATTTACATGTGGATGAGACCGGCTACTGTTAGGGGAAGAATGCCCATCTACGCAAGCACACTCTGTTATTTCGTTCTACTGATTGGTCTCTGACATCAAAATATAATAAAGCATGCAATGGACACTGAGAGTGAGTACTGTGAGTACAATTCTGCTATAAAAAAGATGGTCTTGAAAACGATTGATAGGCTTCAGAATTTGCTGAAGCTGCGCAACACACCAGTATAGCCGGTGAAAGATGAGATACTGCCGTCTGCATGCGGGCACTGCTGATGTTGGTAGGGTGAGTGGTTTGTTGTATTGCAGGAGATGACCCCACATCCACCAGTGATTGTCTCACATCTGTAAAAACATAAAGTTTCCCCCAGGTGCCCGGGCCTGTTTACAACTACTGCTCTCACTGTAGAAACGGAAGAGTTCTAGCGACTGTACTCCAAGACAGTCCAGAAACAAGTCCCAGCCTCTAACATTGCTCTAAACCTTCCGAAAAACAGCCATTCCCCCCGGTTTTCTTGAATGAACTTATCATGGCCCAGCAATGGTCACCATGCCAATCATGTTTTCTAGCAAGGATACCTGATCTTCCTTAAACAATCACCTTTTCTGTTCTAAAAAAAAAAAAAAAAAAAAAAGCACACAATGCCTGGAAGACCTGCAGCCGAACTGCCAGCACATTTCACAACATGAGGGAAGCCTCTTAGTGAAAACAAGCTCCATCTTGTCCATTAAAAGATTTAGTGGGCCCCATTTTGGCGAGATGCTGTCGTATCTAAGAAACGCTACGTTTGGAGAACTCTGTCCTCGTCCCACAAGGTAAGCTGTTCTTCTCATAAAGACATTAGCCAGGCGCCAACCCTACACCACTTTACCTGGACACGCACACGGGGTAAGGAGACCAGACCCCTACACCACATCTTTTCGCTAATAATGTGGTTAGGCCAGTGCCAGGATGCCCGGCGCCGCCAGTTTCTAAAGAACTGTCATTTCACACTCAGCCACAGCGTTCCCACTCTCTTGCCTGGCCGCCAGCGGAACAAGGTCGACCGCCAGAATGGTGGTCCGTAATTCACTGCTCTGCAGGCCCACAACCAGTTTTGGTGACTACAAAGGCAGGCTAGCAGTGAGAATGTTGTGCGAACTCGCTTGCTGCTTCAGAAAAGTTCTAAAGCTGCCCCTAATGCAATGGTCACCTCCACCGTCCAAATATCAGTCTCCATAGCTGAGTTTAATTCTACTACTGCTACTCACGTCATGCACGTACTGTGAGATCAATCACTGGTTTACCCTAACTCAATAGTCTATCAGATTACTATCAATAAGGGAAAATTTAGATACACCAAAGACGAATGAAACTGTACGATAATCACCAAAACAAAATAAAAGGGGAAGTGCCCGATGGGTATTACCGTGGCAGTGGCCTGCCTGGAAGGGACTGCCGTGTTTCGTGGCTTCGACGTTTTTACGAACTTCTAGCATGCTGGACATTTTTATTCAACCGTTGTACCATTTCCTTTATAATTCTCTCAAATTTCTTTTGTTTATCATTTTTTTCAAATTCTGTTTCCTTAAAAGGCCTTTTAACACCCCTTTTACATTTATGGGAATCTTTATTTACCTCCAACTTCTACTCGGATATCCTCTTCGAACTCCCGTTTAAGTCCTTCAAACTTTGTCTGAATTTTTGATCTAACTCCTTCCTTGACTCAACTACCTTTTTGCTAACAGTTTCCATTTGCACATTCAGTTCTTTCCTCAGTTCTCTTTGCCCTTCTCCCCTTTTCCCTTGGGATCTGCTAACTGCTTTTACCTGCCCACTCAGTTCTTCCTGCCATTCCTCCATTTTCGCTAAGAGCAATTTAAACATAATTGCTAATACTCCCTTCTCATTTACTTCTCTTCAGACTTCTGGTTCAAATTTGATGGCTAATCCTTTCTCTACATTTTCCACAACTCGTTCTGTTCATCTCTCTACCATTTGTTCACTTCTCCACGTCTGGTAACTAGCTATCCGTCCTTCCTCTTTAATCTTCATTTTGTAAACCTAATGAATACAGACACACCAAAACAAATTACTTTTTCCGCTAAATTTCGGACTTTTCATCCGAAGATTCCAGATTCATGTCCTCCCATGGTCATCATATGGAGCGATAATGGATCAGGTGGAAGCGGAAAAAGTAACTGTATCATCGGAAACAGCACCTCTTAAAATACTGGTTGAGCCAGGATCGACCATGTTCCGATTCGGCTCCCCTAAATTTACTGCACCCGGAACTTTTAAGTTAACGGGAACCAGGGATACTCTACTTTTTTGCAATTTGGGTGAAAATTATATTCGTACATGCAACTACCGAAAAAATACAACACGACGAATGTTTATCCATTAGCCCAAATCAAACGGAATACCGCTGGTAAAATATTCTTCTCAAGAAACACCTGATGACGTGTTTCTACCTACTAAAGCATTGGCAGTTAATGCGTGTCGTGCAAAAAGCATCCGCAGAGCATATAATTCGTACGTGATTAAATGCAGAAGAAGAAGACATTCAAATGAACGTAAACACTTACCGACTAAAAACATAAATAAACTTTTTCAATTAAAAACAAATGAAAAGTAACTAAAACTGTTTAACTCTCTTCTCATTAGTATCGGTAACTAAGATTGAAAAGTTATTTTGGTCATGAATAGAAATAAATTAAACTAATCAAATTAAGTGTTAACTACTATTGTGAATGTTACGGAAAATAAAACTGAGTAGTATTACAACACGACAATTTACAATTACGAAAAGTGAATGACGAGACTAATAAATACACTACTGGCCAATAAAATTGCTACATCACGTAGATATAGTGCTACAGACGCGAAATTTAATCGACAGGAAGAAGATGCTGTGATATGCAAATGATTAGCTTTTCAGAGCATTCACACAGGGTTGGCACCAGTGGTGACACCTACAACGTACTGACATGAGGTAAGTTTCCAACCGATTTCTCATACACAAACAGCAGTTAACCGGCGTTGCCTGGTGAAACGATGTTGTGATGCCTCGTGTAAGAGGAGAAATACTAACCATCACTGTTCCGACTTTGATAAAGGTCGGATTGTAGCCTATCACGATTGAGGTTTATCGTATCGAGACATTGATGATCGCGTTGGTTGAGATCCAATGACTGCTAGCAGAATATGGAGTCGGTGGGTTCAGGACGGTAATACGGAACGCCGTGCTGGATCCCAACGGCCTTGTATAACCAGCAGTCGATATGACAGGCATCTTATCTGCATGGCTGTAACGGATCGTGCAGCCACGTCTAGATCCCTTAATCAACAGATGGGGACGTTTGCAAGACAACAACCATCTGCACGAACAGTTCGACGCCGTATGCAGCAGCATGGACTATCAGCTCGGAGACTATGGCTGCGTTTACCCTTGACGCTGCAACACCGACAGGAGCGCCTGCGCTGGTGTACGCAACGACCAACCTGGGTGCACGATTGGCAATACGTCATTTTTTCGGATGAATCGAGGTTCTGTTTGCAGCATCATGATGGTATCATCCGTGTTTGGCGACATCGCGGTGAACGCACATTGGAAGCGTGTATTCGTCATCGCCATAATGGCGTTTCACCCGGAGTGATGGTATGGGGTGCCATTGGTTACACGTCTCGGTCACCTCTTGTTCGCATTGACGGCACTTTGAATAGTGGACGTTTCATTTCAGATGTGTTACGACCCGTGGCTCTACGCTTCATTCAATCCCTGCGAAACCGTACATTTCAGCAGAATGATGCATGACCGCATGTTGCAGATCCTGTACGGGGCTTTCTGGATACAGAAAATGTTCGACTGCTGCCCTGGCCAGAACATTCTCCAGATCTGTCACCAACTTAAAATGTCTGGCCAATGGAGGCCGGGCAACTGGCTCGTCACAATACGCCAGTGAACTGTGGTATCGTGTTGAAGCTGCATGGGCAGCTGTACCTGTACACACCATCCAATCTCTGTTTGACGCAATGCCGAGGCGTATAAAGGCCGTTATTACGGCCAGAGGTAGTTGTTCTGGGTACTGATTTCTCAGGATCTATGCACCTAAATTGCGTGAAAATTTATTCACATGTCAGTCCTAGTATAATATATTTGTCCAATGAATTCCCATTTATCATCTGCATTTCTTCTTGGTGTAGCAATTTTAATGGCCAGTAGTGTACATTTAATTTTCTATAAGGAGGTCCGGTTGATTTTTTTCTGTAGCACTAATAGTTTGCGTGTAGTGAGTGAGAAGGTATTTGAAGACGTTGTGGATTGCACAAAATCCATAGGTAGGGACAGCTGGATCACCTTGTAGATAGTGTGTCAAATATCGATTTAATAATGGCATATCAAGGCTCTGTGTTGGTTTGCCAGTGAGGCTGATTACAAAAGCATCTCTCAAGAATGATGAAGGTGCAACCCAATCCATACAATTAAACTACTGTGTATTCTCATTAATTAGTTTAGAACTCAGCAGTACATTTTCTTCGGGTTTCATTGCTTCTATACAGTTACCACTACCTCCTTAACAAAGTCAATGGCAAAGTTGTGGAATACAGAGAGAGCGCTCCGAGGCGCTTCACTGCAGCAGGAAGTGTAAGTTGCGCTCAAGTAAACAGGAGCGGCGGTCTAGCTGGCTGCCGAAAGTTGCGCTAATCCGTTTACGGCTGTCTGTCGCCAGGGATAAACTTAACTTAATAGTGTAAACAAACCGCGGCTAAGAGTGGGAAGCGGCGGCGCTGTCTGTCAGCAGTCGTTCGTTCGGGATTACCCGCCGCCGCCGGCCTTCTTACGGCGGGCGCACAATAAGCTTAATTAAACGAAGGACAGCGCGGCACCGCGCTGCGCCCAGGGAGACGAAACCGATGGATAACCCGGTAAGCGGCTCGGCTCGCAGCGCTCGGCTGCGCAGCTTATCGGCCGTCACCAGCCGCGGCTGGCGACCTGCCTGCGACGCGCCCTGCCGTGCTGAGCCACCAGCACCGGCTCACTCCCAGATCGGCAAGAGATTAGCGGCCGGCGCCGCACAGTGGATCATCGTCTCGCCGACTCCAGGGAAAGTCGCAGCTTCGTCACTGCGACAGAGCTCATCCCTATAGCGCAACCTCTATAATAGCGCAACCTCTATAATAGGAAAAATACACTTCAAATTTTTCACACTATGCAGACAGGCTATTATAAAGGATGCTGTTGTTGTTGTTGTGATCTTCAGTCCAGAGACTGGTTTGATGCTGCTCTCCATGCTGTTCTATCCTGTGCAAGGTTCTTCATCTCCCAGTAGCTACTGAACCGATATCCTTCTGAATCTGTTTAGTGTATTCGTCTCTTGGTCTCCCTCTACGATTTTTACCCTCCATTCTCCCCTCCAATACTGAATTGGTGATCCCTTTATGCCTCAGAATATGCCCTACCAACCGATCCCTTCTTCTAGTCAAGTTGTGCCACAAATTCCTCTTTTCTCCAATTCTATTCAATACCTCCTCATTAGTTATGTCATCTATCCATCTAATCTTCAGCATTCTACTGTAGCACCATGTTTCGAAAGCTTATATTCCCTTCTTGTCCAAACTATTTATCGTCCATGTTTCACTTCCATACGTGACTACACTCCATACAAATACTTTCAGAAACGACTTACTGACACTTAAATCTATACTCGATGTTAACAAATTTCTCTTCTTCAGAAATGCTTTCCTTGCCATTGCCAGACTACATTTTATGTCCTCTCTACTTCGACCATCATCAGTTATTTTGCTTCCCAAATAGCAAAACTTATTTACTACTTTAAGTGTCTCATTTCCTAATCTAATTCCCGCAGCATCACCCGATTTAATTCGACTACATTCCATTATTCTCGTTTTGCTTTTGTTGATGTTCTTCTTATATCCTCCTTTCTAGACAATGTCCATTCCGTTCAGCTGCTCTTCCAGGTCCTTTGCGGTCTCTGACAGAATGACAATGTCATCGGCGAACCTCAAAGTTTTTATTTCTTCTCCATGGATTTTAGTTCCAACTCCCAATTTTTCTTTTGTTTCCTTTACTCCTTGCTCAATATACAGATTGAATAACATTGGGGAGAGGCTACAACCCTGTCTGACTCCCTTCCCAACCACTGCTTCCGTTACATGCCCCTGGAGTCTTATAACTGCAATCTAGTTTCTGTACAATTTGTAAACAGCCTTTCGCTCCCTGTATTTTACCCCTGCCACCAGCAGTACTAACTCTTACTTATGGAGGTTGAGCATGGACTACTAGAAGAAGATACCAAGAAAGTAGAATACTGGCTTAAGGAATGAGAGTCCTAAAGAGAGTGGAAGGATGTACAAGGAAACATGGAAAAAGATATGACAATATGATGAAAGATTTAGGAATATATAACTTAAACGAAAAATAAAGGGAAAAGGGGAAAATGGAATGAACACATAGACCGTATAGGATGAGAAAGATTCTCGGCAAATGCTCTCTATTAGAAATGCAATGGAGCAATAAATGTAGGAAGACTGTATCTAACATGTATGCAACTGTTTCTGTTCTATCTTCCTACTATAGTTGCGCAAGGACGCTTTGTGACTGTTTTAGGAATTTGGTGTTGAACCTACGGTCTGCGAGGTAGGAAGATACCACATCATGTATGCAGAGTTTAGAAGAGTGCACCAGTACTGACAGCGATGTAATCTGACAATGATCTCAATGTCGGTTACACTACACTCCCTGTAAAGGAAACGTCATCGCTAACAGAAATTAGTTTATGGGTCAGGCGTAGTTACATGTAAGCAAAAAAAAAAATAATTTTCATAATTAAAGTTTATTTTTACTCCAAGTATGACTTCATGACATATTCCTACACTTATAGGAGGGTAAAATATTGATATGGTGTGTTCACAACTGTGAGGCGAAATTCCTAATGTTCTAAGATTCTTTAGTAGTAAGATGGATGACGACCATGTCTGGGGGTCGATAAAATACAAGAAAAAAAATAGGGGCCAGAGATATCAATTACGCTAAAATGCGCAATTAAAATACCCAAATTGAATGGGGGTGGTAAAGAGCAATCAGAAGGAAGTATACTATTAAAAAAACATTTCAGTAAGTTTAGGCTATAAAGCACTCTAAAGACGCTTATCAGTCCGCAGCTCGTGGTCTTGCGGTAGCGTTCTCGCTCACGGGGTCCCGGGTTCGATTCCCGGCGGGGTCAGGGAGTTCCTCTGCCTCGTGATGACTGGGTGTTGTGTGTGTCTTTCATCATCATTTCATCATTGACTCGCAAGTCGCCGAAGTGGCGTCAACTAAAAAGGACTTGTAATACGGTGGCCGAACTTACCCGCATGGGGCCTCCCGGCCAACAAAGCCATACTATCATCATAATTTCAGTGGCTTATCAGTTCTTTTCGTTAAATCAGATATCTCGCGTTTCTGCTTCAATTAAGTCTAGCAATCATCTATATGTTTAACTACAGGACATGGTTGAATGTGCAAAAATATAGGAGAGACGAAGACGACTGCAGTTCTGAGTGTCAAATGAATATCACTTGCTGGCATAGCGCGAACACGCGTGTTTACCTTTCATCTGCGGCGGCAGTGGCGGCTGTCGGCGCGAGCTGTGAACCCAAGAATCTATTCTAAATCTTTCTCGACTGTTAAAAACCAGTCTAATACATTTCCTACGTCTTCGATGGAGCCGAGACTCCTAGTTTCTCCCTACCTAAAGTAACTGGCTTGGTACACGCTATTTGGCTGGAATAGTATGTACGTTGTTGGCCTCAAATCGCTCGCAATTGTTAACTGTCAGTGCTCGGTGCGATTCTCCATACTACGAGACGTTTCAGTTTAACTCCTTACGAGTTAAGACGAACCTGTGAACAATTGTTCACATAATGCCTCTTGCAATCGTCTCTGAGTGGCGCGAGTCACCTTGCTCAAACACTCGACGATTTTCTGCAAGACAAAGAGCGAAATTTCAGTCTTCAAGTTGCCTATATCAAAGCTTGTGGCCATCCATTTTTCTTCTGGCCAATCAGAGCGTTCATACGTGTTACAACTCCACCTACTACAGTTTCTCCTAGCCTATCACATGTGTTTTCTTTTGTAGGGCAGAGTTTAACTTCTGCTACGTAATACTATATAGATAGTGAAGGGAGACGAAAAATTTAATAGTCTTGGGTGACTGGAATTCGAGTGTAGGAAAAGGGAGAGAAGGAAACATAGTAGGTGAATATGGATTGGGGGTAAGAAATGAAAGAGGAAGCCGTCTGGTAGAATTTTGCACAGAGCATAACTCAATCATAGCTAACACTTGGTTCAAGAATCATAAAAGAAGGTTGTATACATGGAAGAATCCCAGAGATACTAAAAGGTATCAGATAGATTATATAATGGTAAGACAGAGATTTAGGAACCAGGTTTTAAATTGTAAGACATTTCAACGGACAGATATGGACCCTGACCACAATCTATTGGTTATGAACTGCAGATTAAAATTGAAGAAACTGCAAAAAAGGTGGGAGTTTAAGGAGATGGGACCTGGATAAACTGAAAGAACTAGAGGTTGTACAGAGTTTCAGGGAGAGCATAATGGAACAATTGACAGGAAAAGGGGAAAGAAGTACAGTAGAAGAAGAATGGGTAGCTCTGAGGGATGAAGTAGTGAAGGCAGCAGAGGATCAAGAAGGTAAAAAGACGAGGGCTAGTAGAAATCCTTGGGTAACAGAAGAAATATTGAATTTAATTAATGAAAGGAGAAATTATAAAAATGCAGTAAATGAAGCAGGCAAAAAGGAATACAAACGTCTCAAAAGGACAATGTAAAGATGAAGAGGTTTATCTCACTAGGGGTAAGATAGATACTGCCTACAGGAAAATTAGAGAGACCTTTGGAGAAAAGAGAACCACTTGTATGAATATCAAGAGCTCAGATGGAAACCCAGTTCTAACCAAAGAAGGGAAAGCAGAAAGATACAAAACTCTACCATCTGGTGAGCAAGATGTACGAGACAGGCGAAGTACCCTCAGACTTCAAGAAGCATATAATAATTCCAATACCAAAGAAAGCAGGTGTTGACAGATGTGAAAATTACCGAACTATCAGTTTAATAAGTCACAGCTGCAAAATACTAACACGAATTCTTTACAGACGAATGGAAAAACTGGTAGAAGCCGACATCGGGGAAGATCAGTTTGGATTCCGTAGAAATATTGGAACACGTGAGGCAATTATAACCTTACGACTTATCTCAGAAGAAAGATTAAGGAAAGGCTAACCTACTTTTCTAGCATTTGTAGACTTAGAGAAAGCTTTTGACAATGTTGACTGGAACACTCTCTTTCAAATTCTAAAGGTGGCAGGGGTAAAATACAGGGAGCGAAAGGCTATTTACAATTTGTACAGAAACCAGATGGCAGTTATGAGTCGTGGGGCATGAAAGGGAAGCAGTGGTTGGGAAGGGAGTCAGACAGGGTTGTAGCCTCTCCCCAATGTTATTCAATCTGTATATTGGGCAAGCAGTAAAGGAAACAAAAGAAACATTCGGAGTAGGTATTAAAATCCATGGAGAAGAAATAAAAACTTTGAGGTTCGCCGACGACATTGTAATTCTGTCAGAGACAGCAAAGGACTTGGAAGAGCAGTTGAACGGCATGGACAGTGTCTTGAAAGGAGGATATAAGATGAACATCAACAAAAGCAAAACGAGGATAATGGAACGTGGTCGAATTAAGTCGGGTGATGCTGAGGGAATTAGATTAGGAATTGAGACGCTTAAAGTAGTAAAGGAGTTTTGATATTTGGGGAGCAAAATAACTGATGAGAAGATATAAAATGTAGACTGGCAATGGCAAGGAAAGCGTTTCTCAAGAAGAGAAATTTGTTAACATCGAGTATAGATTTAAGTGTCAGGAAGTCGTTTCTGAAAGTATTTGTATGGGATGTAGCCATGTATGGAAGTGAGACATGGACGATAAATAGTTTGCACAGGAAGAGAATAGAAGCTTTCGAAATGTGGTGCTAGCGAATAATGCTGAAGATTAGATGGGTAGATCACATAACTAATGAGGAGGTACTGAATAGAATTGGGGAGAAGAGGAGTTTGTGGCACAACTTGACGAGAAGAAGAGACCGGTTGGTAGGACATGTTCTGAGGCATCAAGGGATCACAAATTTAGCATTGGAGGGCAGCGTGGAGGGTAAAAATCGTAGAGGGAGACCAAGAGATGAATACACTAAGCAGATTCAGAAGGATGTATGTTGCAGTAGGTACTGGGAGATGAAGAAACTTGCACGGGATAGGGTAGCATGGAGAGCTGCATCAAATCAGTCTCAGGACTGAAGACCACAACAACAACATCAACAACGTAATACAAAGATAAAAAGCATTCACTTTCAAGCGACTTTTAACACAGGCAGCTGCAGTTTGTCAACAGTGTCTTGAGTTGGACTTCTCCGGATATATATCTTCCATCTACAGCTGTGTTCCGGTAGAAAGGCTTTCTAAAGGGTCATTGTTAAAAGACGGGAAAAGGGCAGATTTGGCTGACGGCCCACGCAGTGGCTTCCGTGTCTCATTCTGTCCTCTAGGTCTCCCGCTGTGAGGTATCAGCCAAATGTGGGGTGGGCATGCTGTCGTCAAATTCCCCTGCCTTCAGAACTGCGTCTCGTAGCTCAGGTCAGGGAAATTACTTGCTTGCAGTTACTAGTGTGAGTGGTTTATATTCATAAGATGTTGGTTTATTTGTTCAACTTGCATTTCAATAAAATTCGTACAATTTCCATATGACTATGTCATGTGACATAACGATTTAACTGGAACTGTTTAAGGAATTCAACGTAAGGTGGGTTTGAAACCTTACACATACAACAGATGGAGTACCGTATCAGGCAATTCGCATAATGAAGTGAAGAAGAAGAAGAAGAAAATACATTCTAAGGGAGATTCAACCACTTGAAGGTTGAAATGAAAGATTTTTGACAGTGTAAGAATTCAAAGATTGAAAGCACGCAAGACGGCACACCATACATGTAAGAATCCTCATGGTGTGCTGTAGTCTAGGTGGCATAAGGTGATAAGTGGCACTTACAGACGGCTGTATGTGCCACCTTCGCATCTATACCTTAGCTGTCCACATAACGAGATTTTGTATAAATCTGTATGACAAAACCTCATGATGTCACAGCTCTCCAGACGACTATTGCTCTCGCCTACAGCCTTTTTCGCTTTGCAATTGAAAGGTGCAAACAGCGCTGTTAGCTGACAGGGATCTTCTTATGCCAACTCCACTATATTGTTTCTGCTCCACACGCAATAGGGCAGGTAGCTGCGAACCATCATGTAGCAGTAAAATTACATTTCGTACCACCAAAGGTAAGTCTTCCAGCAATGGAGGCAGAGTCTTCCACTGAAAGTGCAGATGGGCCTCGCCTTTCAGGCGCTGTCGATGGATTACTGGAACCATAAGGTGATTCCCAACAACCCTGCCCACATACTGACAGTGAACCGGTGCCCATGGTTTGGCTACAATATAATGCGTATTCTCCATAGACGAAAGGTGAATGTGATACCGCGCATCGTAATGGTAGCCTCATCTGAGAGTGGGATAGATGACAATATTTCCAACACTGTGGTAGCCTGTGTGACGAACCAGTGACAAAGCCATCGCCACTGGGGTAAGCCTGTAGGTAATACGGCCTGCAAGCGTTGTAATTCTGACAGATAGCGACAGTTTTCGCGAGGAATGTTACATACAATCGCCTGGCTTACTCAGTGCTGGCGGGCGATCTGACTTATGCTAGTATTGGGGTCACTGTCAGCATTCTTTTATCTCCATCTTTAAATGGGTGAACCCCTTGCCCCTCCCTTTTGAACGCGTTTCTGGCCACATGTCCATTTGACATATTTTGCTCATACCATCTCTGGGATCGTTTGCTACAGTTGGTTTCCATTCAGCAAAATCACCCTGCATGTTTTCTGAATCATGGAAAAGTTCTCTCTTGCATTTCGTTAATGCTTCAAGATATCCAGAATAAACTTTTGGGAAATGGTAATAAGCAGAGAAGCGTGCGACCATTTTTTACATTTATCAGTTCTTGGACCAACTGAAACATTGTATCAAGTATGATATATTTTAAACTAAAGATATTTCTTAGGGCATTCGAGACCTCTTGAAAACATGGTGTTATACCACTCCTCAGCTTTCGTGTTGAAAGTTTTCGCAGAAATATCCGAGAAACGCGATAAAATTAACGATCACAAGTATGGCTTTCATGCCTGGCTTTGCCATCGTATCAAGCCCTTCGGCTGTTTACTTGTTTCCACACCAGCTATTCAGCCATTAGTGATGATGATACTGTTGATTTAAAGAGAATAAGTATCTATGATCATTCGTCTCTTATTCAATCATCAGGACGGGATTTGTATACCCTGTCTGTCAGAATCTATAGGAAATCCCATGTGCAAGTGTCAAAACCTTTCTGTAAACATTTGCGTAGCTCACATCTGAGGCGGGACGTCGATACCATCCCGGTATTTACCTGGTGGGATATGAAAGCCTGTCTAACAACCATATCCAAGCTGCTGGCTCACCAGTCTCGTCAGTATTTTGCGAGCTTAGTTCTGTCGGGTCAGCCTCACCTTCCCGTGTCTCTACTACTCATTTCAACATCAGTATGTACACAAATTTCAAATAATTCCCTTAGCCCTTTGTTATAGGCTAGAAGTTAGCACATAGTACCATTTACAACAGTCGTGTTGTATAATGAGGGCTAAAAGGAAATTTGTGATGTTGTAGTAAATTAGGCCGACCTTCTCGCTGCATGCAGCAGCGGAAACTGGCATGGGAGCACCACTTGGTAGAGATTAGACTGAAATATCTGATTCCAGCCATCATGCACTTAATTTTTGCTCATTTATCGAATACATTTGTAAAACTCCCCACGCCAACATGGACGAGCGCTACATCACTTTATTCGCCCATTCAAGATAACGAATTCTGTTACATCTGCATTTACATCTACATCTATACTCTTGAAGAGACCTTACGAAGAGTGGCGGACGGTACTTCCCCATTTTCCTCTTCCAGTCGCGAATGATTCGCAGGAAGGTCGATAGGTGTTAATCCTGCGAGGGAGTTCGAATCCCTCTCATTTTAGCTACATGGTGATTTCATGAGATATACGTAGGAGGAAGAAATACGTCGGGTTACCCTTCTAGGAACGTACGGTCTCGAAACTTTAACAATAAATCACACCGTGATGCAGGACGCCTGCTTTATATCATCTGCCACTAAAGTTGGACGAGAATTTCCGTAATGTTTTCTCGATTAGAAAATGTTTCTGTAAAGGAAGGGCACTGCTCGTCTTTTAATCGTCTCTATTTATTCTATTTACTCTCTCTGGTACCGTTCCAAGACTCATGAGCGATATTCAAGTACTGGACGAACGAGGGTTTTGTAACCTACCATCTGACATGGCGCGACACACCCCTGCGAGGCTGACAACACATCATACGTCCCTGCGTCGACGGTTGCCCAAATTCCAGACAACAACTTCTCGCCGGAAAGTGCTTTACTACGAGGCCCGAGCAGGGCCCCCTGAGGTCACGGAAACCTACACCCTTTCACGATCTATATGACCCAAAATAGATCGCAAGACATCCTGCCGCTGTACGGTATTTACGCTAGCGCACGGGACATCCAATGACAGTTCACTTCGAGCCAGAACTCCTGTTCGGACATCCAACTCCACATCGACGCCACCGTCCGTACCAATAACGCCCAACCAATGGGTATCCCCAGTAGGGAATACATGAACATACTAAAAACGGCTTCGAATGGTCCACGACGTTCCAGAACTTTCCGCAACATTAGAAAGTATTCTTGAATGTTCCATACATGAACATACTAAAAACGGCTTCGAATGGTCCACGACGTTCCAGAACATTCCGCAACATTAGAAAGTATTCTTGAATGTTCCACAATGATATTGGATGTTCCCGAATATCCTGAAACCTTCCCGAATGTCCAGGCAATACCCGAGCATTCGAGAACATCCCAAGTCATTGTGAATCTTTTCGGAACTTTCTAGAATGTTTTAGAATGCTCTCCAATGTTCTGGAATGTTCTCGACTACTCTCAAATGCTCTGGAATGTTCTAGAAATTTCTAGAGGATGAAATATCCCAGACCTTATATCTTCAGAAGGAAGCCCTCCAGGTAAAAACCGGAACGTTCTTCATTTGTGGGGAATAGAGGGCTACCACACTATATAACTCCCTAGATCGTACCGGGACTCGTTTTAGCGGCAAGCAATTGCACACAGAGTTCAATAAATATATTGATCATCAAATATCTCTTCCTCAGAAACGCTTTTCTTACCATGTTTAGTCTATATTTCATATCCTCTCTCCTTTGGCCATCACCATGTTTCACTATCTCAAAAAGGCATAATTCATCTACTATTTTTAGTGTCGTATTGCCCAATATAAATCCTCGAGCACTGCCTGAGTTAATACGACAACATTCCATTATCGTTGTTTTGGTTTTGTTAATGTTCTTCTTTTATTCTTAACACACTTTCCGTAGTGTTCAACTGCAGTTCTAAGTCCTTGATTGTTTGTGACCGAATTTCAGACAGTAAAGCACATGAAACTGTGACAGGATCAGAGTATTGTTGGCAAACTTCGTAGTTTTTATTTTGTTCTCCATGAATCTTAATTCCTTCTCCAAATTTATGTTTGGTTGCTTGCCCAGCGTACAAACAGAAAGACATCAGGGACATGTTATAGCCTGTCTCACTCACTTCTCATCATAAAATTCCTTTCCTTCCCTGAGACTCAAGTAATGTCGCCTGGTTTCGTACAAATTTTATATAACTTGCCGATTCTGTATTTCACCTCTGCTACCATCCGAATTTCAAAGAGTCTACTCTAGTACCTTAGTCAAAAGGTAAGTCTATAAAAACTAT